>NC_134701.1:251135066-251427566 GCF_043290135.1 Rhipicephalus microplus | reverse complement strand
TTTTTTAAACGACAAAAGCCTGCCGGTGCTCTAGCATAGATGGAGTCCCACGATATGAGTAATACGTAGATAAATCAGATGTCCGATTAACTTCAAGAGTTCATCTGACGTCGCCTCTTTCATGAGCCATTTCTCTCCACATAGGTTGGTGTTCCAAAACATTCCTCCAAGCATATTTATTTGTATCTTCGTAGATAGCATTGAAACAAAAAAAGGGAAAATGAAATCACGCACAGTTCAAGAATATCCAGCACCGCAATGTAGTATGGGGCCTAGATGTGCTCCAGCAGGCCTGGTCTTGAAGGGAAGCACTGAAACGGGCACCAGCACATTGCGCCCCAGCGACGTGTGGACCTCGCACGTAACCAGAGTATATATATATATAGCTCTAAGATTGCGCACAAACGTTAGCAGCTACGCAACTATGATGGAGGAGACCACTTGAAGCCATAAAAAAAAAGCCAACTACTGAGCGGCTACAAATGTCCCAGTCTGACGCAGAACATCGTCGCCATGAGCGCTTAAGCTGAAGTGTTGTCATGTTCGGAATCAAACCTGATCTTCTATCAATGCAGCTGCAGTTGCAACATAGTTTCGCACGGCACGCACTGCTCCCGATGCAGCTTCGCTGCCATGCATGCGTAACAACAACAATGTCGCCGTCATAAAAATGACTAGCGATATTGGGTGTGTGCCTCTGTGTCTGAGGTAACTGTACAAGTGAAACAGTTATTGTTTAGAAACTGGCTGAAAAGGCCACTTCCACATTTTATAAATGCGGTGGACTTTCGGAAATATTGTTTTTGAAGATTAAGTCCTCTCCGATTGCAAACAACACCTCTACAAACTGGCTGACATAAGCTTCAAGCAATTATTGCCGGTCAACACTGTCATATTGCAAAGCTGATACCGCAATTTGATATTCGACTTGCAAAGCTACTTTTTATTACGGAATTTTGACGTTACTGAAGCCTAACCATGAGCAGCACACATTCTTTTAAGTGCGCCAGCCAAGCGCATTTTTCCAGAACACGCACGTTGGTGAAAAAAAAGCTCTGTCAATCACTGTGTTGACAAAACGGGCAGATTCAGACTTATTCTGAACGTCCAGCGGCTGGACAAACTACCAGGAAGTTCTAGGTGCATGAAAAACAAACATGCCAAAAACAACGATTCAAAGGATCAATCACCGATGGTTGATTTGAATAGGAGAATGTACGAAAGAGTTAAATCAGAAGACGACCCAATCTTCATTGGTTTCCACGCAAAAAAAAAAACTACCCGACACAGTAGTTTGGTGGCTCTACAATGTTTCCCTGCGGCCACTCTGGAATGGAGGAAAAATGTAAGAAACGCCCGTATACATAAATATGAGCTCAAGTTAAACAATTAGCAGGTAATCGAAGCTAATTTGAAGCTACTTCGCAATAAGCCTGCTATTACGACATCAAAACCACGAAATTGAGTCGCTTTTCCGAAATACCTAGATGCGACACGATATTCGGCATAGTTTATTTTGCAAGGGTATTATATGAAGAGTGAGTCTTGGTGTGTTCAAAAGAAAGACTGGGGAAGGGGCATCTCACTTTCTCGAAAGATTTATGTTCTGAACCACGACGTCTCTAAAACGGAATCTTAGTAACCTTGTCACCATTCGCGGCGAGCCGGGGGGGGTGGCTGTTTAGTTGAATGTAAACCAAATGAAACCATAATGTGTCGGCGACACTCGTGCATTTGACACCCCTTTGGCTGCTCTATAAAATGCCTCAGCGACTGCGTTTCCTATACCAATTCCTTCAGAGATTTTCGTAGCCACGTGGCTATGCGCAATTCGGCATCACTTGCACTTGCGTGTCCCGGCTCTCAAATGAGCGAGCGATGTAGGAGCGCACGCTCACTGTTTGACGTCTCTCGTGACGTCCACGTAGAATCTCAAGAAGAAGCCGGACGCCATGAAGCCGAAGCCGAGACCCATGACACCCATACACGAAAACACACCTGAAAAAAACAAGTTGCCCTCGTTGCAGTGTCGCTCAACTCTGCGTAGAAAACTCGACATTTTCTTTCTCCCACCTGTGTGTGCTGGACTACTGGGACAAAATGAAAGTTTAAAGCCCATCACTTAACAATCGTTCCTTTCTTCCTTTCCGTTTATTCGTGCGCTTGAACTGACAGTTATACCAATCGTAGGTCGGCAAACTCACTCATGACTCGACTCACTCGGACTCACTCAGACTTGGATCGAAGTGCAAGTTACACTTCTTGAGTGAGTTCTGCTGTTTTTTTTTATGATAAATCTGCGGAAACGAGCTTAACCTTTCAACCTGCTAAAGTACATTTCTTCTACTAGCACTCCATTCTGTTGACTTTTTTTCTCTCGTACACCCAGCTGTTCTTTTACAATGATACATTTAGTTAAGTCGTGGTTTAGGCTGGGTGTCATAGCTTATTCATAAACCACAAACTCGGAGCTTCGCACCTGTACTCTTTCCTTCATAAACTGTAGCGTAGCGCTTAAAAGTACTAAGCTTTTACCGAGGTACGTGGAAACCGTGCGGGTGGGCACACTCTCGTCCATGTATGAGACGCCCAGCGTGTAAAAGGGGGTCGAGCCGATGCCATGCATAGCGTTCGCCAGCATGAGCAGAAACCGGTAGTTGCGCACGTCACCCCTGAGGCAGAACTCATCCGGAAGTTGACCCGCCGGACAGAGATCCTGATGCTCGGAACCCCACTGGTACGCGGGCGCGATGAAGTGGACCGAGCTGAAGAGGAGGGCGCCCACGCCCACAGTCAGGACGCCGACGCCGATGAACACCGGCTTGTTGCGGCTGGTGCCCATGAAGGCGACGGGCGCGATGGCGATGCAGTTGGCCACGTTGTACGCGCTGATGATCATGGCGCTCTCGAAGCTGCGTAGCTGGAAGCGGCGTTCGAGCGAGGGCAGCACCGCGTTAATGGAGCCGCTGGTGAGAAAGCTGTGCATGAACGAGATGGCGCACATGTTGGCCAGCATGAAACGTGGCTTGCAGAACCTCTGCAGGGCCGCTGGCCGGATCCACAGTATTCCGCACCGGGTGTCGACCCCAGTGCTGGAGAAGGCCACGTCTGGCTCGGCACCAATCGTAACTCGGGAGATGAGCGACGCGTTCTCTCCCTGAAGGAGACGAGGGTTAAAAAAACTTACTGAGAGTACGGATGTCTGTCTTGTCGGTTGGACATGTTCAGAAAAAAGGTTTAACGATTTAGACGACTTGTTACTCTACTATAAGAGAGCACAAAGCCGTCCCGTGGGCCTGCGCCCGGAGCCCTATTCTTCAGGTCTTGCCGGTTGGACATAGAAGGAATACAAAGAGCAAGTGACCATTACGCCATCAAAGAGCTCAGCTTGATTGCGAACGTACTACTGCAAAATCTGTTTTGTCGGATAGGCTGTTTAACAAATATTTCAAAATATCTAACTTCTAGAAAACTGCCGGTGGTTCTCACATGCATTCCATGCAATAATCATTCAGTTAAACTAATTTCTGAATAGCGACCATTTGGCGAACCGAATTAGCGAACAGTCGGGGAGATTAGCTATCCGGAACCGAGCTCAGTGTGCTATCATACGCTGCGAAAGAAGAAGTGAAAGAAGAGTGTGCGGAGGTAGGGTAGTATGCGTTTGATATTCTTCCGGACACCATGCTGATGACATATTGAAACTTAGCAATTCGCGCCGCATTTTGTAAACGGCAATAATTTTAACCGAGAGTAGGTCTGCTTCATTCATTCAATTCGTTATAAAGGTCATGGCATGGTCACCAAAGAGCTTAAAATTTTCGACAGGAAACAGAAGCAAAGATTCTAATGTGCCCATATATTTACATATCAAACACTGTAAAATGACGTTCCAGTACGAGATAAGCCTTAGAATTCGCCGGCTCTCAACGTGACTGCCATATTACTGGGCGTGTGTTGCGTCACGTACTGCATGAAGTGGAGCCATCGTTACCGTCATTGCAAATCGGTTAATTTTAACGCCGAGCTGAACTAACGTAAAATAGCTCGGCTGAACGCGCAGGTGAACGCGGAACGGAATTGTTCGTCAGAACGCGCATGCTATAGTGACAACAATTCGGTTCAATGTGGCGCCCTAGAGCTGAAGCATCTTTAAGCATCTGATCATGAATGTCTAGGCTTGTGCGAATAGTGAATTCTAGGATCTAAGCGAATACAAAGCGAATAGTGACCTTGGTCGAATATATGCTACGTCAATGGCTCGGCTCTGCGCCTGTGTTACCCGACTCTCTCACAACAATAAAAGCCTCGTAGGTCAAGGGGAGTTTCGCGAATTTACCGCTAGGGGGAGGACACATGCGCTTTGGCATTGTTAACGAGGCTCGTATTAAAATAAAAGCTCGACCACATTCGCTAAAATTCCGTCGAATTTTCGTGAAAGCACGAGAATTAACCAACATAGCTTGGGTTATGATAGACGATCTGTTATTGCGACCCTTTTAATTCCTACGTGCCTACTCACATCGATGCTCTTGGTTTACAATGGTTACTTGCTAACGCATTGAAACACATGTAACAGCGATAAAATTTTGAAAGGTCGTATACCCAGAGAGAGTGCAAAAGCGCTCTTTGCAATCTGTCACTGTCGTCCTTTCCACATTTCGCACTGCTGGTGAAAGTGCATTGTTTATATAAATGGCTCACCTCGTTCTTCCCAAGGGCCACCGCTTCTATTTTCTCACGAGCTGAGAGAATCTGCTGGGACGACGCGTCATCAACAGCCCCGCCCTGAGATCTGCGACCTTTGGCACTATCACTGCGCTTGAGACTGCGGTGGCGCTCTTTGGCAGGCCACCCTCCGCTGTTGCTGGACACCTTATCGGCAAACTCGGAATGTTCAGGTTCGGTTTGGGACATTCCTTTAATTTTGTGAGTGGGCACCGCTGCACCCAACGTTTACTGCCGCCCTACTGCAATTCACTTTGTCCAGAAGGGCAGTGAGACAGCACCGACTCCCGGTCAATGTGCGCAGCCACAGCTGCAATCAGCGTTAAGCGGCTGCTATGTTAACATATAAAAAACGAGGAAACACGTTGCAGGATCGCCTGTGTAGCTGATGGTTTAAACGAATGCTAATAGCGACACCAAACAATCATGTCCACAGTGAGAAAACTGTTAATGCGAAGCATTTCTTTGGGTACTGCAAACACTTCTGACATCTATCTATCTATCTATATATCTATCTATCTATCTATCTATTATCTATCTATCTATCTTTCTATCTTTCTTTCTTTCTTTCTTTCTATCTATCTGTCTATCTATCTGCACCTAGGTCTGGGTGCTCTCGTGATCACCTCCTTGGGGTAGACCAAAATTAGTATGGGAGGGTAAGATGGATTGACGAATACCACTCTACGGTCATAACATGAATAATGCCACAGTCCCGTCACATACGTCGTCGAACACTTCCCGTCAAACAGTGGCACATACTCCGTGGCACATACGCGTGCCAGTGGCCGGATATGTGCCACTGGCACGCGGGTATGTGCCACAGGTGATTGACACTTCATGTCTACCCAAAAATGGCGAGAACACACATGGGTAACTTTAACGCGTAAGCGGTAAGAAAAAGCTGGCATTGGCTGCGTTTTCTCGTCGATTGTAAAGAATAAAATGACATGGTCTCAGCAAGATCCGAACCCCAGAATCCTGCGTGGCAACCCAGTATTTTACTACAGAGTCGTGCCAGGTCTCGCAAATGCTTAAAAAGACCGTAATGTTTGTGAAGCGTCAATTGAGGATGCAGTGATGTCTATCCAATTTTATGAACATTATATATGTACTCCTACGATACGGCAGCTACGTCGGGTTAAGCTGAACTGTAGTTAAGCTCAATGCACTGAAGATTATTAATTGTTTATGTCAATCAATTAACGGCGCGAACAGACATTAGTGCTTTTAATTCGAGATTTCAAAAATCAGTGCATGTCCACGAACTGAATGATGACGAGTGGGCGAAGCTATAAGTCCTAAGGTAAATAATGTCTATGTTTAGGTCGCTGACTAGTGTAAAGAACGTGCAGGTGGACGAATGCACGGACGGACGGACGCACGAACTGATGCCAGCAGGTACGTGTGATCATCTATGTTCCTGCAGTATAGTTGATTACACATAAAGTCGGTTGTTTACACATGCAGTTTTGTTTCTGTTGTGCAGGTGGTCAGTTTCGGTTTGGTTCCAGTGCGGGTTTCGTGGGGGGCGTGATGGGTGCCAACTAGGTCAGTCCTAAGAAGCTTCGCCCCTAAAATCTCGTATCGGCAGCGTTGACCCAACGAACGCGTATGATAAATATTATGATCCCAGCAGCAATCGAGCCCCACCATTCTGCGTGGCAAGCAAGTATTCTACCGCAAAGCCACGTAAGATCTCGGAACTGCTTTTATAGTAGACCGTAATGCTGGTCAAACGTCAATTGTGTTTGGAGTACTGACAATCCAATATTACAAACAGTACATACGTACTCCTCTCATACAGCCGTCACGTCGGGTTAACGACAATTGTAGTGAAGCGCCATCCACTGAAGCTCACTTATCTAGCAGTGTCCAGGGCCGCCATCCTCGGTGGCACAAGCGCTACGTATCAGCTTACTGCTTCTGGTGTTGCTAATACCCATGTTGTTGTTGGCATCGGTATACGTAAAAGTAAACATGTGACTGTTTAGCATATGTCTGTGATATAGCTTAGATGACCATAGTGTTCTACTGAAGTCTATGTAAAGGCACCAACAACATTTCGTGAACTATTGGTTGTCTCGGGTAGACCCTAGGTTAGCTCTTGGGCGCTGACTTCCGTAGCTTCAGTGTACAGACACGATCCACTGGGAATGGCTTGTTCACCGTCATCCGCTTCCATTTTTCACGGAGCAAGCATGTGCACGCCCTTCTAGCGGCGCAGCCAGAGTATAAACTGGCGACATGTCCTCACGCAGACAAACCGAGAGATGTGGCCGAGCGAGCGCCGCCCCGCGGATGAGACCGGCGCGTCGCGACGGGAGCTCCACGCGAAGAGCACGTTACAGGCAAGGCGGCGCTGACGTCACTAGGTAGCTCTCAGGATTAACTACCGAACAACCAGCTCTGAGTAACTACCAAAAAAGAGGGCAAAAAAAGCTAAATCAGGAGGAAGGCTTTTTATGATGATTGAAAGGGAAGTGCTCTACTGTTTGAAGCGAGGTCGGGTTGCTTTGAACGCGTAGATACAAAGCGAGATTTAGTTAAAGCAACGAACAATGCATATGTTTTGGAGAAGATTAGAAAACGACGGCACGTGTTCAGTTTTCTGTTGTCCCTAAAACCCAAGGCTTCATGCAAGCTCCTGCCCAAGTGTACCCTGCCCAAGTGTACCCTGCCCAAGTGTACCCTGCCCAAGTGTACCCAAGTGTACACTTGGGCAGGAGCCTACGTAAAGCCTTCGGTTTTAGGGACAATGGAAAACTGAACACGCTCGCGATAGAAATAAGTAAAAGACGATTAAAGCATTAGTGGCAGAAAACTAAAGATAGAAGACGAAAATAAATAGTGGGGAAAATAACAACATTCTGCCATAAAGGGCACAGAAATGCGTGGCGAATAATAAATTTTAGTAAGCTATATTCGATCGATAGAGTCGACTAAGGCATTAGGCCTACTTAAAAAAGTTCTTAGTTATTTCTAAAGCATGGTGACACAATTGTCACCGTTCTTTTATAAAGAGTACGCTCATAACATTCATCTATACATCCATCCATGGTTCCATCGATCTATCCTGAGGGAGGATCGAGAGTGCGCGACGTGTAATTATCTATATTCATTAACAATTAGCTAACTAACAATGAAAACAATTGGTTACCCCTTTTTTGTACTAAACTTCTGATTTCATGTCAAATAGATTGTATACAAATCTTAGCACTTCCTATTTTATGTTCTTTATTCTAATTTTTGTCTTGGGCTTTCGGGAAATTACAGACAATGCGCCACAACACGTCTGGAAGTCCGAATTCAATTAGAGGGCTAAGAGAATTAATCACAATAAAAACGTAAACATGTCGTTGTGCTAAACTCGCTTAACTTACTCGGCAAGATTATCTTGGGAGAGTGATTGGTGCGGCTGGAAATAAACATTAGCATTTCCATATAATCCGCGCACAGGACGGGCTTACACCATGCGTCGACAAGAACGTTGTTAGAACACGCAAAAACAGCAATTCGTTCAATCAAGCACCCTTGACAGATGTTATAGTGAAGTTTAACTCGGCAAACTTACCCAAGCGTACAAGTGAAATTGATCTTAAGGCTTTTAGATTGTGTCCGAACTTTAAAAGTCCGTCAAAAGCGAAATGCAGTCAATGCAGTGTGCATCGTTTTCTGACTCGATCAGGGGCAGCAGGAGGTATAATTGTCTTGCGAAACTTCTTGGTGTTGATCGAATAGTACCAACTCTTGCGCAGCGGCTGCACAGTTTGTCGACCTGAAACGCGCAGAAACCACTCACTCCATCGGTCGTACAATTCTATATAGCGCATGCGGCTCTGTCAGTCATTAGCAACTCGCTTAACACAAGTTCCGAAGGCTAAGATAAAATCACACAAAAAGCTTTCGATGTGGTATTCGACACCCGCGCTTACTGCTTCATAATTAAGGCAAAGTAATGCAGTGCGCTTAAACGCCTCGCTTCATTACTGAAAGACAGGATCAGGTCATTGAAGCAGAAAACCACAAGTGCAACTCATTAACAAAAACGACATCAAAACAAAAATACAAAAGGTTCCTGAACTTGCAGTGTCCCCCAAATCGATCCCCAACCCGCCCGTGTAAAATGATTCCAACACGTTTTTTAGGCTGTCTCGGTTATTCTGCAGCACAGCTCTACGATGCTAGTTATAACAGAACAGCGGACGGCGACGGAATATAAGTGGTGGGAACACCATATACGTCGGCGAGAAAATGGTGGAGCTCGGGGTGATGTAGTGCGTCGCTATGGTCGACAAGGGGTTAATGAGGGAAGCCCGCGGAGGAGGACAGCGTGATTACTTACGGCCGCTCGGACCCCAGGAAGAGACATCGGGCGAATGTTAATGCCGCAACCCCACTGCATATGGCCACCGATCCTCGTGGGGGGCGAAGTTGCCTCGCTCGAGACGACCAACTCCACCGTGGCGATGATTATGAGGACAATGACGATGAGGCTGTGCGTGTCCCTTTGCGACCATATCCGCCACGACGAAGTGTGTAGCCTCGTGAGTGGAAGGAAACACCGAAAGAACATTATATATATATATATATATATATATATATATATATATATATATATATATATAAAATAAGGGAAAGAAGTGTATACCTAAGGGCTCGTTTTTCCGTGTTTTAACACAATATTAATGAGATATAACAGACAGTAATGCCAAGGAATGTACAGGGGAAGTTATTAGAACCAATGGAATGTAAATAAGAAGAAAGAAGAAAGAAAAGTGGATGAAAAAATTACCAACTGTGAGCAGGAATCGAACCTACGACCTTCGAATTACGCGTTCGATGCTCTAACCACTGAGCTATCACAGCGGCCCTCCCTCCATCCACTTTTTTGGGTTTATCTGTGAATTTAGAAGTAGGAGCAACAGTCAGCGCCATCTATAAGCCAAACAACGAGTGTGAAAACACTCTTATGCGCATGTTTGGCGTCACGTAGCACGTGAACTTATTATGAGCGGGCAGCTGATTAATTGTCCCTCTTATACAACCTAAAACACCAAGTCTGCCAGTACGAGACCCTCGTTCAATGAAATAAGGGAAAGAAGTGTATACCTAAGGGCTCGTTTTTCCGTGTTTTAACACAATATTAATGAGATATAACAGACAGTAATGCCAAGGAATGTACAGGGGAAGTTATTAGAACCAATGGAATGTAAATAAGAAGAAAGAAGAAAGAAAAGTGGATGAAAAAATTACCAACTGTGAGCAGGAATCGAACCTACGACCTTCGAATTACGCGTTCGATGCTCTAACCACTGAGCTATCACAGCGGCCCTCCCTCCATCCACTTTTTTGGGTTTATCTGTGAATTTAGAAGTAGGAGCGACAGTCAGCGCCATCTATAAGCCAAACAACGAGTGTGAAAACACTCTTATGCGCATGTTTGGCGTCACGTAGCACGTGAACTTATTATGAGCGGGCAGCTGATTAATTGTCCCTCTTATACAACCTAAAACACCAAGTCTGCCAGTACGAGACCCTCGTTCAATGAAATAAGGGAAAGAAGTGTATACCTAAGGGCTCGTTTTTCCGTGTTTTAACACAATATTAATGAGATATAACAGACAGTAATGCCAAGGAATGTACAGGGGAAGTTATTAGAACCAATGGAATGTAAATAAGAAGAAAGAAGAAAGAAAAGTGGATGAAAAAATTACCAACTGTGAGCAGGAATCGAACCTACGACCTTCGAATTACGCGTTCGATGCTCTAACCACTGAGCTATCACAGCGGCCCTCCCTCCATCCACTTTTTTGGGTTTATCTGTGAATTTAGAAGTAGGAGCGACAGTCAGCGCCATCTATAAGCCAAACAACGAGTGTGAAAACACTATATATATATATATATATATTGTAGCATTGATATTTGGCACAGGCCGGAACGCCAGCTGAAGAAGAGAAGGAAGAGTGTTGTTGCTGCTCGCGCTCGCTCCGCTTGACAGCTGGTCGGTTCTACCGCTACGTTTTCCACAAAGTAAACGTCTCTTCTGCTCACCACTAAAGGTGTACTATCAAGTGGTGGTGGTGCTGGGTACCTTTTTCCATCCTGGAACTCCGCAACCGAACTCTACCTTCGCCATCAACAATGTCCATCGACGCTGCACAGCAGACGGCTCCTACATCTCCACCTGTCCACTGTCCCGGCGTCCCGAGAGAGCGAGATCCAGACATCTTCAACGGCACCGATGAGCAGGACGTCGAGGACTGGCTCTCTTCGTTCGAACGAGTAAGCGTCAACAACAGGTGGGACGAAAACGACAAACTGGGCCGCGTCCACTTTTACCTCAGAGGAGTAGCAGAGCTCTGGCTCAACAACCACGAAGCCGAGCTTACCGACTGGGCCACTTTCAAGACCACCTTCGCGGACGTGTTTGGCCGACCGACAGTGCGCAAGCTCCGTGCAGAACAGCGCTTGCGGGATCGCGCCCAACTGTCGGGAGAGGGTTTCACGTCCTACATTGAGGACGTCGTAGGCCTCTGCCGTCGCTTTGATCCTGACATGTCGGAAACCGCCAAGGTAAAACACATTATGAAGGGCATCGAGGACGATGCCTTCCACATGCTGGTGGCTAAAGACCCGCAAACAGTTTCGGAAGTCATCCAACACTGCCAAAGTTTCGATGAGTTGCGAAAACAGCGCATTTCAACGCGACGGCCTACTTTCGACATGACCAGCACGCCAGCATTGACCGTTGGTGCAATATCTCCAGAACAGACTGTATTGACCCCGCAAATCCAGCAATTTATCCGAGAGGAAGTGGCACGCCAGTTGTCCCTTGCCCCCTTGCTTCCCAGCAATACGCATGGGCTGACCTCGTCACTGCGCCAAACCATCGAAGAGCAAGTCTGCGAGGCACTTCCCCCCACGTACCAGCCACCACCTGTGTCCGCTCCCCTGACTTACGCTGACGTCGCGCGAAGGCAGGTACATGCGCCGTCAAACGTCGTCGACCCTGCCCACCAAGCGAACGCCTTCTACGCAACACACGTACCGGCAGGCTCGCATGTTCCCATTTACCGCCGTCCTTCAACGCTTCCCAACAACCCTTGGCGTACATCGGATAACAGACCTATCTGTTATTACTGTCGTCAGCCTGGCCATGTTGAGCGGTTCTGTCGCCGGCGCGTCCCTCACTCAGGCATTATTGATGGCACCTACGGCTACGCCCCCACAGAACCACCACAGACGCTGCCGTTCCATGCAGCTTCGGACACTTCTCCGCCGAGCCGCCGCGCCTTCAACCCACGCCGATCACCTTCCCCGCGCCGACGTTCGCCTTCACCAATGCTTCGGCGTGCACCACCTGCCCAAACGGAAAACTGACCATCGCAGTTCCGGAGGCAAGAACTGCGCCACCGTCGAACTCCACAAGGCCTCGTTCTCTACCGAATAATGAAATAACTGTCTTGATTGAAGGTATCCCCGTTCAAGCATTAATAGATACCGGAGCTGCCGTGTCTGTATTGAGTGAAGCATTGTGTCGCAAGTTAAGAAAAGTTACGATTCCGCTTTCTGGTCTCTCCCTTCGTACGGCAACAGCGCATCACGTGAACCCTTCTATGACGTGCACGGCTCGGTTAATCATCCAGGGCGTTCTGTACGTGGTTGAATTTATCGTGTTTCCGCACTGCTCACACGACGTCATATTAGGCTGGGACTTCCTTTCCACACATCATGCCGTTGTTGATTGTGCCCGGGCCGAACTAGAATTGTCATCGCTCTCCGACGACGATTATAATAAGCCTTCTATTTCTCGTGTTGTCGTCGCCGCGGAGACTGATATTCCACCTATGTCTTCTGTTATTGTGCCGATCTCGTGCGACCATGCCGCTTTTTCGGACGTCATGTTCACGCCGTCAGAAGACTTCACTTCTCGAAAAAACGTTCTTCTGCCTTTTGCTCTTCTGACGGTCGAAGCCACTTGCGCAAACATTTATGCCACGAATCTCCTTTCTGTACCAGTCACCCTATTCCGTGGCGAATGCATCGGCCGCCTTGAGGACATCGATTGTGTTTGCACCAGTCAACTGCCCTATCAAGCAAAAAGCCTTGAGATCGCCAGTGTTACTTCCGCTCTCACATCCGCCACCTCTTCCCTCGACGTCTTCCTTCCATCGATTGACCCTGACCTTCCTGTTGACCAACGAACTCAACTCTTGACACTTCTCGACCACTTCCGCTCATCGTTCGACTTCAAACAAACCAGTCTGGGCCGAACATCTGCAATTGTCCATCGTATTGACACTGGCACCCACGCACCATTGCGTCAGCGTCCATACCGGGTCTCCCACGCCGAACGCCAAGTTATAGACGATCAAGTGTCTGATATGCTCAATCGTGGCGTTATACAGCCGTCTAACAGTCCGTGGGCCTCCCCGGTGGTACTGGTCAAAAAGAAGGACGGGGGCATCCGATTCTGTGTGGATCACGCGCAAAGATGTTTATCCGCTCCCCAGAATTGACGACGCTCTCGACTGTTTGCAAGGTGCAGAATTCTTTTCTTCGCTGGATCTTCGATCGGGATACTGGCAGGTACCCATGGATGAAGCTGACCGCGCCAAGACTGCGTTTGTAACTCCGGACGGCTTGTACGAGTTTAACGTGATGCCGTTCGGCCTTTGTAACGCCCCAGCCACCTTCGAGCGTCTGATGGACAACATACTTCGAGGCCTTAAATGGCAGACGTGTCTTTGCTATTTGGACGACGTCGTCGTTTTTTCAAAAGACTTCGATACCCATCTTCTGCGCCTCGCAAGTGTCCTGCATTGCCTTACACATGCTGGGCTCCAACTAAATTTGAAAAAGTGCCATTTTGCCGCCCGGAAGCTCACCATCTTAGGGCATGTTGTCAGCAAGGACGGCGTTCTACCTGATCCTGGAAAACTCCGTGCTGTCGCCCAGTTTCCGAAGCCATCGACACTTAAGGAACTCCGGAGCTTTATCGGCTTATGTTCATACTTTCGCCGATTTGTCCGTAATTTTGCATCTGTCATGGCCCCTTTAACACGGCTACTTTCTGACACCGAGGGCATTTCGGCGTGGTCTTCCAATTGCGATAAGGCATTCGCGAAACTACGTCAATTGCTGACATCTCCACCGATTCTCCGTCACTTTGATCCTGATGCCCCTACAGAAATACACACCGACGCAAGTGGAGTCGGACTTGGCGCTATTCTTGCTCAACGCAAGTCTGGATACGACGAGTACGTCGTTTCTTATGCCAGTCGCACTCTTACTAGGGCTGAACAGAATTATTCAGTCACAGAAAAAGAATGTCTAGCCATCGTCTGGGCAATCACAAAATTTCGACCCTACGTCTATGGCCGTCCATTTGACGTCGTGACTGATCACCACGCCCTCTGCTGGTTATCGTCACTAAAAGACCCATCTGGCCGTCTCGCTCGTTGGGCGTTACGCCTCCAAGACTATGATATCCGTGTCGTCTACAGGTCAGGCCGCAAACATTCAGATGCCGACGCTCTCTCCCGCTCTCCACTTCCCCATGAACACGGAAGTACTTCTGTATCCAGCCTCGATGCTGTGGCACTTTCGTACGCGGACATGCCCTATGAACAGCGCCAAGACGCTTGGATAGCCTCTATGATACAGTTACTGTCTCAGCCGTCCCAAGTTACGCCCAATCGTTCACTACAGCGCACAGCTCGACACTTTACCATCCGCGATGGACTCCTGTACCGTCGCAACTACCTTTCTGACGGCCGCAAGTGGTTGCTTGTGATTCCTCGCCACCTACGTGCCGACATTTGCGACTCTTTTCACGCGGATCCTCAATGCGGCCACGCCGGTGTGATAAAAACGTATGCACGTCTCCGGCTGCGGTACTATTGGCGCGGAATGTACCGCTTTGTCCGACAGTACGTGCGTTCGTGCTCCAAATGTCAACGCCGAAAAAGCCCACCACACATAGCCAATGGACAACTGCAGCCGTTGCCTTGCCCCTCCCGCCCTTTCGACCGCATCGGAATTGACTTGTACGGTCCCCTTCCCTATACGCCTAACGGGAACCGCTGGGTGATTGTCGCCATTGATCACTTGACACGCTATGCTGAAACTGCTGCGCTGCCAGAGGCCACATCACGTGAAGTTGGCTTATTTATCCTTCACAATCTCATTCTACGCCATGGCGCGCCTCGTGAGCTACTCAGTGACCGCGGCCGTACGTTCCTCTCCGAAGCGGTACAAGCCCTTCTTCGCGAATGCAACGTTGTGCATCGGACAACCAGCGCATACCATCCGCAAACGAATGGAATGACCGAACGGTTTAACCGCTCACTGGGCGACATGCTATCCATGTACGTGTCCGCTGATCACACCAACTGGGACCGCATACTGCCCTTTGTAACTTACGCTTACAACAGCGCCACTCAGTCTACGACAGGATTCTCTCCGTTCTTCCTCCTTTACGGGCGCGAACCTTCCTCATTCATGGACACCATTCTCTTGTATCATCCAGACGCTTCGGAATCCACAACTCTATCTGAAGTCGCCACCTATGCAGAAGAATGCAGGCAACTCGCGCGTTCCTTAACCGCCCAAGATCAAGCGTACCAGAAGAACCGTCACGACGAAAACCTGTCTTCGCAGTCATACTCGCCTGGCGCCTTGGTATGGCTTCGGGTTCCCTCATCTGTTCCTGGTCTTTCCACCAAGCTACTGCCGAAGTACGAAGGCCCCTACCGAGTCCTACGTCAGGCCTCACCGGTTAACTATATTGTTGAGCCGGTTCAACCATCAACAGACCGACGGCATCGAGGCCGCGAGACTGTTCACGTAGATCGATTGAAGCCGCACTACGACCCACCCGTCGTACCCGTTCCATAGGTCGCCAGGATGGCTCCTTTTCTGAGGGGGGAGTGATTTGTAGCATTGATATTTGGCACAGGCCGGAACGCCAGCTGAAGAAGAGAAGGAAGAGTGTTGTTGCTGCTCGCGCTCGCTCCGCTTGACAGCTGGTCGGTTCTACCGCTACGTTTTCCACAAAGTAAACGTCTCTTCTGCTCACCACTAAAGGTGTACTATCAATATATATATATATATATATATATATATATATATATATATATATATATATATTCTGTCGCCGATATTGTTATCAGCGGAAAAGATACCTGGTAGCTCCGCTTAAAAAATTAGGATTAGAATTAAATGTGGCAGTAATTTTATCGTTTGGCAGCATTAAATTTGGTTATAGCCACATGGACGTCTACTCTGCGGTATTTGACTAGATAATTGAAACAAAGCGATTGCCAAGCTGAACTGCCTATATATATATATTAATGAGATCTAACAGACAATAATGCCAAAGAAGGTATAGGAGAAGTTATTAGGCCAATTGTAATGTAAATGAGAAGAAAGAAAAGCGGGTGAAAAGATAACTTGCCGTGGGCAGGATCCGAACCTGCGACCTTCGAATAACGCGTTCGAGGCTCTACCACTGAGCTACCACGACAGCTATCCCCCCAGCCACTTTATTAGGTATCTATGTCAATTTAAACGTGGGAGTGTCAGTCAGCGCCACTAGTAGCCATGGCGGCGAGTGTAGCACACTCTTTATGAGCCTGTTTGGCGTCACGTAGCACGTGAACTGATTACTAACTGGCAGCTGACCGATAGTCCCCCGTATACAACCTAAAGGCACCAAGTCTGCCAGTACGAGACCCTCGTTAATGAATAAGGGAAACAAGTGTATACCTAAGGGCTCGTTTTTCGTGTTTTTACACAATATTAATGAGATCTAACAGACAGTAATGCCAGGGAAAGTATAGGGGAAGTTATTAGACCAATTGTAATGTAAATGAGAAGAAAGAAAAGTGGGGGGGACTATTGGTCAGCTGCCAGTTAGTAATAAGTTCACGTGCTACGTGACGCCAAACAGGCTCATAAAGAGTGTGCTACACTCGCCGCCATGGCTACTAGTGGCGCTGACTGACACTCCCACGTTTAAATTGACATATATACCCAATAAAGTGGCTGGGGGGGGGGGGGGGGGATAGCTGCCGTGGCGGCTCAGTGGTAGAGCCTCGAACACGTTATTCGAAGGTCACTGGTTCGGATCCTGCCCACGGCAAGTTATCTTTTCACCCACTTTTCTTTCTTCTCATTTACATTACAATTGGCCTAATAACTTCCACTATACCTTCCTTGGCCTTATTGTCTGTTAGATCTCATTAATATTGTGTAAAAAGACGAAAAACGAGCCCTTAAGTATACACTTGTTTCCCTTATATATATATATATATATATATATATATATATATATATATATATATATATATATATATATATATATATATATATATATATATATATATATATATATATATATATATATAGAGAGAGAGAGAGAGAGAGAGAGAGAGAGAGAGAGAGAGTAATGCCAAGGAATGTACAGGGGAAGTTATTAGAACCAATGGAATGTAAATTCCTGCTCACGGCTGGTTATTTTTTCATCCACTTTTCTTTCTTCTTATTTACATTCAATTGGTTCTAATAACTTCCCCTGTACATTCCTTGGCATTACTGTCTGTTTGATCTCATTAAAATTGTGTTAAAACACCGAAAAACGAGCCCTTAGGTATATACTTCTTTTCCTTAGTATATATATATATATATATATATATATATATATATATATATATATATATATATATATATGATGAAGGGAGGTCCCCTCCCGAAACTGTTGGGAAATAAATATATTTATCCTTGTTGACAACGCTCCCGTTGTGCCATATCCCATACCTTCACGAAGACTAACTGGCCCATTGAATTATTACTCCCACTATATATATATATATATATATATATATATATATATATATATATATATATATATATATATGTATATATATATATGTTTGTGTGTGTGTGTGTGTGTGTGTGTGTGTGTGTGTGTGTGTGTGTGTGTGTGTGTGTGTGTGTGTGTGTGTGTGTGTGTGTGTGTGTGTGTGTCATTCGTTTTAGACTCATCATTACCTCTGTTTCAAATCGCATCTGATAGCCTGCATCGATCCCTGCTGAGATATACTCCTTTTTTTAATTTTCCGCTTTTCCTTCTATATAATTTTTTTTCAGTCCAAATTTACTTTGTGTTTTAAAAACCATAAGCCTTCTACTTAAGATCCTGCCACCCGGTTCTTGGCCGATCCTCCTTTGTAGGTGTGCGCCAGAGTAACAAGGATCATCATCATCATCGTCAACAACAAAATTGCGAAACGATGCTATATACCTATCCGCAAGTGTATAAGATGCACACTGTCTCCTTCTCGAGTACGTGCTGCTCTGCCTACAGATATGCAGTTTAAATCGGCGGAATGAAAAAAGAGAAGATAAGAGGAAAGTGCGAACGAAAAAGAATAGAGTGAGCAAATCATTATGCAAATATGTGAATGCTTCTTACAATACAGTGAGTCTTCGGAGCACGAAAGGGTTTAAAAGGTATAAGGGCCATTGAGATCGGCTTATCGTTATGCGAAAGGAAATATTTTTACGGGTGAAGCAATTTATTTACTGATAAGAAGAAATGGCGTGGGAAATAAGCAGCGTACTTGTGAGAAAAGCCCAGTCCGGTTCACCCAACTACACAGTTCAAGCGCCGGCTCCACTACTCTAATTTTGTCGTGGCAGTTAGTTGGTATTTTTCACGACTACTTCATTTTGCTTGTTTCTACAGCACTTATTTGCCATAATTAGTGTCCGCGTGGTTCTCAGTGTACTCGACCACACTTTATTGTGTGCTAGCGCGTTAGTGAGTTCGCCACGGTAAAGAAACCATGCACTTCTGAAAGGGGCGTTGTTTGCGGGCTCGTTGTCTTAGCCCCGAAAAGATTTTGCTTCGAACTTCAAAGTGCGTCTTCCTCGGAACTTTTAGTGTTTAAATTCTGAATCTTGACGCTGCCACACAGCCGATAACAAACATTTCGTTTCGTGAATCTTTTCTCACCTCGCGAATACTCGCGCGATCGTGATTTGCCGCAGTTAAGTTCTAAGCGCGCGTATCCTATTACGAGCCGATTTCCCACAAAAAAAAGCATTGGTTAACAACCTCGTTGAAATGCAAGCAAGATGAATCCAAAATTCATTCGTGGTTAAAACAAGAACTTGTGGAGGAGCCCAAGAGAGGGCGCATGAACTGCACAACATGACTTCTATAGGTCTGTTTTCTTAGTGCTCAGTTGTTCGTAAACAGAAAGCTCCGCCAACCAGCCCTACTTGCTCCCTGAAAGCATGCGCTGAATAGAACAAGCGAGAAACTGGGGAACTGATTTGCGTCCCACGACACTTACTCATAGGAAACGAATCCCTATTGCATTCGCGTGCGTAAACCTAAACAATTCCCACCACACCACGTTGCTTTATCGACGGCATCGGTGTTTCAAAAGGAAGCCCACTGTGCATGGGTTGCTGGATATTCACGGCGTATTCTTCCCAATGTGAAACCGAATTCGGAAAAGGCTTTTGAAGATTCTCTCTCAAACGTTGTGTAAAGTGTTGCTTTGTCGAGGTTGGCTGCGACGCGAACGGAAACGCAGTGTAGGCGACAAAAAGGCCCAAGCCACGTTTGGAAATTGTAACACACTGATGAACGAATGAGCGGCTTCCGAGCTCACGTTTCGCGCACTTTACCCACCTTTATTTCTTTTTTGTTGTTGTTGTTCTATTCACAGGCTTTTATCAAGCATTCAGCAATCACCACGACGTGAGTGTCAGTACTGCAGGATTGCTACAGTAAATTCCTGCGTATACCGCCAGTACTTGCTTAAAATTTCGGTGCGACATTGCCCTGTTTTACCACTACATTCGTACCGAAAAAAAGTTTTTGTAGGACACATTAATATAGTCTGGTATGACGAAAGCCCGATGCTTATTTCGAGCGTTCAGTCAATCGTAAGCGCACTTCGCGCGATCATGGTACGGTGTGCCGAACGTATAGTTGTTGTATGTGCTACCTAAAGGTAGGTATAGCAAATACAGTAACGCTACCTGAGCCACGAGAAGACCACTCCGATTTACGTGGGGGTCATCAGGGAGCAGCCGCAAACAAGTTAGCACTCGATCCGGCCCCACCATTCTTTCCTCGGGCTCTCTCTACCGGCCCCTCAGAGCACGGCGTTCAACAACCGACCCCGACTATTGCAAACGCACATATACCGCCCGCTATGTCGTCTGCAAATACAAACTGTGCCTCATCCCACTAAGGGCCTTACTAAAGAAGAGGAGATCCGTCTGCGCAGGCTCGGAACCATATCACATGGTATAGCCCGTGCATGCTCGTCAAAATAGACCTATAAAATTTCGGCGCTTTGTCCAAATTTTGTAGCAGCCACGCTCACCTGTGTGGTATGGTTCGGTCCTGCCATTCTAATAGAAGCATCGCACGAATTACGTGGCAGGCATGGGAGGTATGGGGAGAAGTATTTCACGGCACACCTCTCGAGGATAAGCGGAGCCTCGTGGCGCGAACGCCGGTGGTAGCTCAGTCCAACGCAGTTCTTGAATAGGGACCACACGATCCTTTCCAGCAATAAGTGCAGCAGACTATACAGTTCCCGCAATGAATGTTTTATCCATTCCCTCTGCAGTTCATGTGGCACGCGCTCTTGTGTTGGAACTAAGCGCGCTAACGAATGTATCATGGGGGAAACAAATGCCTTGCATAAGTTTTCTTTCTAACAGGTAAGCTTTTCTAGCTCGCAAAACGTCGCTACCTGGAATTATCATTGCAATCAAGCACGGGCTCTTTTTTTTTTCTTCAGCTAAACACAGAGAAAGCGAGTAAGTCTTGCGAGGCAGCTCGATTCGAATCCGCGTACTCACGATCCGAAGGCGGCTGTCTTAAACGCCCGGCTATCCACGAACGGTGAGAAAAAATAACAGTGAGAGAAAATCACAGTATTGTATATAGCAAGTGGGCTGAAAAGGAATGTGTGCGTGAGGAGGAGAGAGTAAAGCATAGAATATGCAGAATCAGAAATACAAGTGGAGAGAAAAGATGCAGAAACAGAAAGATAGAGAGAATGATAGAAAGAAATAGGAAGCAAACAAGAATTAAAGAATGGGACGCAGATAGATCTAACAAAGATAATAAGAGAAAAAAATAGAAAAAAGCAACATAAAGAAATATGTGGAAATAAATAAGGACAGAGAAGACCTATAAATAAAGAGAAGAAAGAACGAAAGAGAGGAAGATAGAGGCAGCTAATGAGAAACAAATAATGGAGCCATATACAGTGACATATAGAGGAATATGGGAGTCCGGTCGAGCGACGATGGGCCCGTGCCTGTGCCAAGCATTGCACGACGGGGTGCAAAGTTCCCGCGCTACTCACTCAATTTCATGTTTAAATTTCAGAACTACTTCTGCGCCGGATGCCCGACAGTGAACTTCAAAAGCTTATGTTACGAATACTTGCTGCCCTACTGAGTCGTATGTGTGAAAAAACCAACCAGCCTACTTAGTAGGGTCTCCCGTCTTGCAACCTCTTTATGATCATGTGAGATGCCGCAGTTAAGCACTATGCAAATTTCTATGATCCGGGGTTCTTCAACATGCACGTGAATCTAGGCATATGGGCTTCTTTATTAATCCGCTTCCAGCAGTATGGGGCCTCCGCGGCCGGGATTCGATGCGGGTGTTGATTTCTTTTTCCCGCAAATACAAAGGTGACCCGAATGCTGCCTGCTACACCATTGAAAATAGCCCGGACTAGAAGAAAGAGCAGAAGAAAGGGAAGAAAGGGATCTCATGGACGTACGTCTCTTTTCCGAGACGTACGTCGATGAGATCGAAACAAAGTTTGACGACCGGTAAGAAAATCCACTGCGAACGACAAAACAAGAGGCAGCCTCTGCTTGTCGCCAATCGGCACGTGTTCGGTGGATAAACACACGCCACGCACGCATGCAGGTATAAATCGCTTATTGCCACGGGATGCATGAAGACAACAATGGGTGCGGAAGGAAGGCGCCCATAAACGTCGCGCAGACAAATGACTGCCGCGAATCGCGGTGTCAGCGTTGGATGTCTGCCCGACATCAATCATGATTCTCCTCCGCTGCAGGACAGCCTTTCTGGCAATGCCAGGGTTATACCGCGGTGTAGGAAGATAGACGCCTAGTAGGGGAGGTGTGGAGGGAACGAAAGCTCGAAAGTGTAAGGAAACAGAGGGAGAGTGGCGTTTTGTGTGTACCTTGCCAAGGTTATGTTGGTATTGCAGAGCACCTACAAGCGAGGCACGTGAGTCGACAGGCGTAATATGAGCCTCTTTATCTTGTAGCCTGTTGTTCAACGAAGTCTTATAGAGACGCCAGTTTTTAAACCTGCTTAGTGTGGGAGCTATAGTTCTCGTTATGTAAAATGCGCTATTCCAGAATGCACAGCATGCATGACTTTTAGGAGAGTGTTTTGGAACTGGCGCAGGTTAGTCTGAAAAATGAACCATGCTGCGAAAAATAAAACTGTGAGAAAACGATACTTTATGGGAATTGTATTGATGAAACAGTGTACTCAACTGGGACATTGAACAAAACGTTTACGGGAGGCGTTTTTTATTTCGCAGTCTTCTTCAGAGAATGATGAGTTTGTAACAAGACTGTATGTATGCAATAGACAATGCACCAAACTGTAGCCGTGTGCTTGCATTGCACTGATCACAACTGCACAGCATCGCTGAGAAGGAAAGAGATAATAAAAGCTTGTACGCCGCGAAGGGCACTACACGATAAAATGCACAATTCAAACTTACGATAACACATGCCAATATTTGCAGGTCGTCTCCAGTAGTAAACAAAACAAAGCTCGCGTTGCGTACACTTCGAACCACTTGTGTGCACCTCTCAGCTAGACTTCTATCTCACATGGCTATCGTACTTCGATTGTTTGGTCATTAAGTCAAGCAGGGTGGCTGCTTAGGCCCCTTGGTACTGCATTCTAAAACTAAAACTTTACTAAAAGGGAACACAAAGACCTCGTGTGTGTCTTGAACGTTAAAACACAGGTGGACTTGGTGATCAAACAATAGAAGTACGCAGTTCATGCAATGTAAAAGTGAAGAGGCTCAAATTAGGCATGACCCTACAACGTCTTCGTCCGTGCTTTATCTCCTCCCTTCGAAAAGGAGTGGTGCATTGACGTCTGGACCAACACGAACGCACTGGGTCGTTATAACAATCCATATCGACGGGCTTTGTTCGATCGGCGGGAACACCAGCTTCTCTGGCACGATATGGTGGTCTTGCACAACATCCAGACGCATATTTCATCATCAGCCTGACTACGTCCACTGCAGGACAAAGGCCTCTCCCATGTTCCGCCAGTTAACCCGGTCCTGTGCTTGCTGCTGCCAATTTATACCCGCAAACTTCTTAATCTCATCTGCCCACCTAACCTTCTGTCTCCCCCTAACCCGCTTCCCTTCTCTGGGAATCCAGTCAGTTACCCTTAATGACCAGCGGTTATCCTGTCTACGCGCTACATGCCCTGCCCATGTCCATTTCTTCTTCTTGATTTCAGCTATGATATCCTTAACCCCCGTTTGTTCCCTAATCCACTCTGCTCTCTTCTTGTCTCTTAAGGTTACACCGACCATTTTTCTTTCCATTGCTCGTTGCGTCGTCCTCAATTTAAGCTGAACCCTCTTTGTAAGTCTCCAGGTTTCTGCTCCGTAGCTAAGTACCGGCAAGATACAGCTGTTTGTTTCCCGCCAAACATTCCGTGGACCCAATCTCAAGCAGAAGGACAGAGAGACAGAGAGAGAGAGAGAAAGAGAGAGAGAGAGGGAGACATGAAACTGGAAAAGTAAAGATTGGGAGCTCCATATGCTGGCTGTCTACGAAGGACCAGTGCAAGTCCGTCCAGTTCCTATACGATCAGGGAGATTGCAGCCGATGTCAGCGACAGACTCCCGACTGCAGCGTCCCCTTTTTGCTTGCCTTTCCCGTTCTGTCTTGCTTAGCTGGACGGCATTTTTATACCCCCTTGAGGCGATGCCTCGCCGTTCTCACTACACCGCGGCTTGTTGTCTTGTCCCCGTCATGTCCCCGGCAGCCCGCGCTGCTTTGCAAATGCGTGTCTCAGTGGGACCAGCGGCATAGATGAAGATGCTGACCGCTACGTGACCGCGAGATCACTCCTGTGGGATCGCGCTCGCTCAGCTCTTGAATGACAGTCGACACAACCCCTCGTGATGGCATTCCTTCTTGTTTTCATACTCTTCTTATAGTTCGCTTAGCGAGCATGGCTCTATGGGCAAACTTGTGGATGACTGTTGGGGTAGTGAACTTCGTTGCCCGGTAGATGTCGCTTTTCGAAAAAGAACGTTGGAAGCTCTACGATAATTTATCGTCTTCAAGGAACGCTCATGTCAGACTGTCCAGGGGACGGTCGGTAAAGTTTGGCGAAAGTATCGTTTCGGCTGTTGACTTTATTCGGATTTACTGTGGGTGACATCCGACTCATGAACGAAGTCATATGGAGAGAGTTTACTATGACGCTGGCGGATGTTAGTTAAGTGGCCAACATATAGCCACTGTGGTACAATGCTTTCGACTATAGCAAACTCTGAGGGACGAAAACCACGCTACATGAAATCTTCAGTTCATGACTCTGCTGAGCACTGCCTGCGACATTGCGGTGAAACTCTGCAGTTCTTGGACTCAATATATAAATATTGTTTCAAATCTGGCAGGAAGTTCATACGCTATGATAACTAAACCAGCATTAGCACGCCGCTGAAGACGTACAAGTTGAGCGCGGAACCTTTACTAAAGAACTAAAAAATATGAAATTATTAGGCGTTCAAAATATGTAAGAACATCAATGAGCTTTTACAGTAAAGAACAAAAGTTCGAAATGCATGGTGGTAATGCGTCACTTGTGCATGTACACGCTCCCGAAAACCCACATAGTTAACTAACACGGTGTTCAAATCACAAATTATAAAAGAGAAGAAAAGTCCCATGGTTCATACATAAATAACATAAGAGAGGGCTCCGTCGTTCCTACCGCAAATATTGTTTGGCTTTGGACCGGAGTCAGGATCCCCGACGAAATTTACCAAGCCGCTACCTTATCTAAAGCCATATTAATGAGAGCTAACAGACAACAATGCCCGGTAAAGTATATGGCATGTTATTAGAAGCGATTGTACTGTAAGCGCGAAGCAAGAAAAGTGGATGAAAATACAACTTGCCACTGGCACGATCCTGCCAGTGACGAGCAATCTTTTCTTCAACTTTTCTTTGTTCCCATTTACATTACAATTACTTCTAATAATGTCACCTATACCTTTCCTGGCATTGTTGTCGGTTAGTTTTCATTTATGGTGTCTAAAACTGAAAACGAGGGCTTAAATTTACTCTTTTCTTTATCCATAACCAGAGACACAAACGCCGACATCTACGGTGAAATCATCTATTTGAAAATCCACTTCTTGAAAGGCATCTGCAAACCGATGGTGCTTTAATCGCCACTGGTCCAACAAAAATGAAGAAGGCGACAGTCAGCGCAACAAATAGCCAGCACCGTTGGTGGAGCTGGAACACCCTTCCCCACACGCTTCATCCCTGGCCATTTCTTTTTTTTTTATTTTGTTCGCCGCTAAAGTATACAATCAACCTGCATTGAGATATCGGTGGCACTTGCAAAAAATTCTTCCTTTTTTTATTACAAGGCAGTGTTGATACTGATACCAGTACTCATTTTTTGAACGGATGTTTGTGGTAACCGGCACGCTTTGTGGTGCCGTCCTTCCGCATAATGCACTACGCTCTCTCAGAGGGCTTAACGAGGAAGCGTTACGCTCACTTTTCTCATTTTAACAGGTGATAAGCGACGGTTCATGAAGACACAGTTTCACTTCAATGACATTCTTTTTTTTTCTTAGCTTGTCTGAACATTACAACAACACATTATACGGAAGAGCACGTCAACAATTCTCATCCTCATCAGAAATGTCATCATTATGCTGCTGATGGCCACCAGTAACGAATGAAAGCGAGAAAGTATTTTCTTGTCACTATAGGCACTAATAAATCTCACCCGATCGCGGTGGTCTAGTGGTGAAGGTACTCGGCTGCTGACCCACAGGTCGCGGGTTCAAATCCCGGCTGCGACGGCTGCAATTTCAGTAGAGGCGAAAATGCTGTAGGCCCAGGTGGTCGATATTTCCGGCACTACGGCGTCTCATAATCATGTGATGGTTTTCGGACGTTAAAACCTACATATCAATCAACAACAGACCAAAGAAAAATAAATGAAGCCTACACAGTATGTTATCACTGCCCAAGGAATAGTGCGGCCAGCTTATCTGGTCGTGGACCCAGATATGATGGGTTCGATTTGAATTGAAAGACATTTCTTTCTTTGTCTTCTTAATGCGCGCAATTTCGAAGTCATTTCCGGGACGGAACTACGTCACTAAAGTTTTGGTGGACCGTGGCATAAAACACTTTCGTGTTAAAATATATAGTGCGGCGGGCTTGAGAAACCGGGGGTTAGTTCAGCTTCCTTCGCAATAAAATGTATTAGAATATCAGACCATGTCAGGCGAAAAGCCATCAAGACATTTTTGGCAGGCCATTAAACCGTTTATTTTTTCTCTCTCATACTGTCAGTCTGCATACTCGAATACCATAGAATAAAAGGCTACTAATTGGGCGTCTTTATATATATATATATATATATATATATATATATATATATATATATATATATATATATATATATATATATATATATATATATATATATATTAACGACGTATTTTCGTTCTGCAGAGATATACCAGGCTTGGGGGGGGGGGGGCAAATATTAGTACATAAGAGTATTTGTACTTCCTTAATCGAGCCGAAAAAGTTCACGTGTGGATCAACGACAAGGAAGTTGCATTGAATCAGGTTGTTACCACAAAACGACTGGTTTCTGGCCCATCCCCGTTAGTGGGTCACGCCATTCATATGAGGTCATCATCATTATCCCAAAAAAGGAAAGCAGAATAGTTACTAGAACTGTGTCTCAAGCTCTACTAAGAATAAATTAAAGCTGATTGATTGATTCGTGGGGTTTAACGCCCCAAAACCACCATATGATTATGAGAGACGCCGTAGTGGAGCGCTCCGGAAATTTCGACCACCTGGGGTTCTTTAACGTGCACCCAAATCTGAGTACACGGGCCTACAACATTTCCGCCTCCATCGGAAATGCAGCCACCGCAGCCGGGATTTGATCCCGCGACCTGTGGGTCAGCAGCCGAGTACCTTAGCCACTAGACCACCGAGGCGGGGCGATTAAAATAAAGCTAGGCATTATATTTAGCTTTGAACATATGACCTCTTTGAACACCTCAAACCACCAGCAGTCACTCAGCAACAAGCTCGTTGGATGGTTAGATGTTTCTCAGACACTTAGAGCAATCCATTATTGAGAATCGGCCGCGAATAGAATGACACTTTTAATTAGAAATTAATTACCTCAATGAAAGAACAAGTGTACAAATAAATAGTTTAAAGCGTAATTCATTTATTTTCTAAGCGAACGAAATTCCAGCAAAAAATATACGTACAACTTTGTCAATAAAGTGAAATAATGAAGAAGAAGATCCCTGCGTCACCGAAGGCACGCCCGCCATAATTGCACACAAAATGGGTAAGTTATACCGCTTAATATTAGCGCATATGAATGTTTTTTTTTTCTCGCATGGCTTGACGCAACGTCGTAAACTCGTCGTAAGATGAGGCCGGGAAGACAATACCTCGCTTGATTTGAATAACCCAGCAGCCCACCATCTATACATTTCACCACTTCCCATTTAGATGCACTCCCGAAGAATATTGTCATGTAGTTGTGACGTTGGAAAAGGCAGCAGTGATCGTGTTCGAGACAAAACTTTTCATTCCGCCGAACTTATTGACAGAAAATGAAAAAGTTAAAGTACGAGCAACACACGGTGGGCACTGGCAGTGGCAAGCTGCATCGAAGACTTCGCAGTTGTGGGTGTTAGCGTTGGAATTGGCACTTGTGTCGTCTTTTTCTCCGTTCCAGTCCCATTTTCACTCTGTTCACTGCAGTACTGCTGGTCACTGCGTTTTTTTTTCTTTCTCACATAAACCTCGACTATGAGTGCTCAAGCTTGTCTGATTCTAAATAACCCGAAAGGGTCCCAGGCACTTGGGCGTGGTTTGCAAAATCAAGAGGCCATACGTGTAACGGACCGGCTACATAAATATATTAGGCAGCAGCGTTTCAATATAATATTGGCGGTAATAGCAATTACCAGAATGTTACAGCGCAGTAGCAAATGACGACGAAAAATTGTAACAAGCACAAACTAGGTTACCTCGAAGGCACTATAAATGCAATAGATATAAATAGTTTATCCTCTCTCGCAGCTTCAAGGTTTTGGGTGTAAAGGCTAACACATCGTAAGCTGCTTGTAGCATCATCAACTCACCCCTTCTTTTTTTAGCACACAATACAATACTCGGCAAAGCATCGTGTTAGTCATACTTGATCCTATATGAAAGCTCATCTCTCTCGAGTTATTTCGATTACTGTGTTCGTATACCGAGTGTACAAAGTCAAGCTCAATCGTTTTTGTAAAGATGAACACTGCGAAGAACGTAAAAATCGCCTTCGCAGCTAATTTATGTAACCAATCTAAGCTAGACAATAATTACCGCTGTCAGCTGCCCCATTAACTAATATTTAATTATGAAATCTTCATTGACTGCCGCAAGCGGGCATTTTTGAACTAAAAAGTTGAAAGCAGTGGTGTTTTTACTCATTTCCACTTGGAAGTATTCATCTGGCACGTCTGTGCTCCGAGATATCCGGCTGCAAAGTTTAATTGCAGTTTTTATGATTACGCGTGCAAGGCGGTGATGGTCGGCGCAATGTTCGTTCTCTATTTGACGAGCAGTCATTGCTTGCTATCGCCAGCTGGTAGTAAAAAAGTAACCATTACCATCTTTGTCTGTGGCTTCCATTCTTTGTCAAATCAAACAACACGAGATACTGCTGCTGCACATCGAGGAAGAGCTTCGCTCCAGTACTGGCAGTCTTGCAGGCGTAATGATACAAACCGCAATTAAACTTTGCAGTGGGGTATTTCGGACCACAGACCTGCTGAAAGGATACTTCCAAGTGTAACTGCGTAGATACACGATCACGTCGAACTTTTCAATACAAATATGATTGCCTGCTGTTGTGATTAAAAAGTTTATTATTTAATATAACTGTATTGGGAGGCCGACAGCGTATAAGTATTGCCTCGTTTTCGTGTTCCCCTGGTGGATACATAACTTATCGGCGAAGTTAATTTTCTCGTAACCTCCCAGCGCGGATTTTCAATAAAACCATAAGGCTTAATTGTGCATTACCCTGTATATAAAACTTGGTATGCTAACGCTATCGCGTATTATAAAGTTTAGAAATGCAATTCCTGTTTATCTTTAAAAATTTAGTTTTAGGAATGCAATTCTTGTTTATGTTCATGTGTACGACTGCACACTTTCTTTTTTTTTTTCGCAGAGGAAGACGACGATTCGTACGACTCGATCGGTAAGTAAAAATAAACAACTTTTACTCATCACAGGAAAACAGCTTAAAATGCGGCCTATATGCTACTGTGAGCAAATTAAATAGGATAATGGCATACTACACTTTGGAATGTCACTCAAGAAAATCTTTCGGTGTGTTACCAATTACAAATATTTTCTTTTAACCTTTACAGAAGAAGACGACGATTCCGACAGCTCCGTAGGTAAACGCTCTCTTTATTGTCCTATTATTACCGTTACCGCACGCATTAAAACTACCGCGAACGTACAGTCATAGCTACATCGTGTATGATTATTACAATCCAATCACTCTGAAAAGAAAAAAAAACCTGCAGCTTCATTTGCTTGCTTCCCTTCTACTCTGCAATTATTTATTTGTTTATCTGTGTTTCCTTTTTGATTGTTTGTTTGTTCGTTTGTTTCACTACTTTTGGGCAATTAAATCTTTATGTTTTTCTTTGTTTTTTTTTTCAGATTTGGTTTCGATACTCAAAGTGTAAGTACTGGACAACAGACATTTCAAAATTGCCATTCATCGTAACGGGTAACCCCGAGCCCCCACACCACATTCCACTTACTTCCATAACATGCCAGACTTCCCCCCCCCCCCCCAAGATAAAAAAAACAGGTGTTTTTATTACGTTGCCACGTACTCTTGCGACTAGAGCACCCGAAACACGAAGGCGTGCTTGGAGAGAACCGTACAGGTGTCCCGAAATTCGTCGCGGGTAACGTTGACAGTCGGAGCTGTATGGTGACAGTAAAGAATACTGCTACTTGGTGCTGCGCGCTCTTAAACAAGGCACGAACACGAGCGTCGTTTCTCATCGGTACGTCGCACGTGAAGTGATACAGCAAAAGAAAGTATAGCATCATCCTTAAACACAATAAGCGCGTAGTTCTACACGTGCAACATAAAGAACAGATGCGACACATGATAGCGCATCTGCAATGACCAGCTGCGGATGACACGTCGCGATGTATACGGTGGCGCAATCACCGCAGTTTTGATGGAACGAACTAGTCTGGGGTTTCAATATGTAAATGAGCATATCTTGACTGCCACGCAAAGAGCTAGAGTCCGCTGTGGTTGCGCGGCATGGAATGTGATGGCAAAAAATGAAGGTTTAGCGGCAAAGGCATGACAGAACACAATAATATATGCCCCATGCTTGATAATTTCACATAACGAAATTGTTTGCCATAAGCTTTGCATGAGCTTGGCCAACACCTCCTAGAACAATTATGCCTAGAACGTGAGCCGCGAATGTGCCGCCCTATCCTCGGATTTTACCCTTCCCCTCCGGTACGGAGGTGAACGCCTGGGGCGGTAGCCCACTGCGAACGCAGCAATGCTCTCACAGTTGCCTCCGAGCACCTGTGATGTCACGTGACAGAGCAATGTCACGTGACAGAGGATGGATGGATGCTATGAGCGTCCCCTTTATTATAAAGTTAGAAGAGCGGTATGGAGGCAAGCGGTCCCACACGGCGGACGGGCGCAACACGTGGTAGGAGGCATGGCCTCTAAGATATTTAGCTGGCAGCAAGCTCTCAATTGAAGAGAGAGCCACGTTCCAGGCATAGTTTTTCAAGGAGGCGTTGGCTTGGCGTGAGTCAGGGGTATACTGACACGAACTTTCCATACGCGAACAGTAAGCCTTAAATATAAATGGGCTAGTATGGTGTCTATCACACTCTCTCAAAAAGAAATTGACTTTTTTTATCTTTGATATGAACCGCGCACGCTGTGACACAGAGTGGTGATGCGGTGTTGATGACGTCAGAGGATAACACGTAGTCACGTGTGTTTTGCGTGTCATCGTATAGATGTGTACCCATTACAAAATAAAGATCAGTTGTGTGTCAGCGCTTGTCGTCATCTGTCTTTCTGTGCATCTGTCAAAAATTTCGGCGCTCTTTTTTTTTTCCTTTACACCATTTACCAACTCGCCCTAGTCTTAAACTTAGCGAACATTTTCTGTTGATTTAAATGTGGAATGAGATGTGAAGCCTCCAAAGCCCATAAAATGTACGTGAAAGCGTGAGTGCACTCTGAAAAAAAAATCAATCACAGTAAGTTTCAAAAAGCTAGTTTCGGTTTTCTGTTGTAACCTGACCATACAGCGCGGTAGGGACTTCCTGGCACGCGCCCGCGCAAGATGCCGTGACGTTTACACGGCCGCTCCACTCCGTGGCTCTGTTAGTAGTCAAATGAAATGTTGTGGCACCCGACGTCATCACGACTAGCCACACTGTAACGTGAAGTCCGCAGAACTGACCCTGTAGCCTGGCGTCACAATAGCGTTGACGCCAGTCGGTGCTTCACGCGGAAGATCTACTTTAATATCAAAACGAAATATCTTATCGCAACGCTTACTGAGCTTCGTCGTTTCCCAGAGCCATTTCTATAAACAGGATATCTGTATGGCAGAGTAAGCTGACCTCCAAAAGATTGTGTCAAGTCGCCTTTTAATCCTGTTGGAAGAACTCCTTCACCTCCTCCTCTATACCTTCCCGTCTTCTCGCAGAAAGACGCCCGAGCAACCGCAGCCAGTCGACAAGACGTGGAGCGCTCTGCTGGTGGGATCCGGAGTGCTGCTGGCCGTGGTCGCAGTCGGGACCCTGTTCTTCCTCACCGCTATGGGTGAGCGCACTCTTGCCACCATAGAGGTTCTTTGCGCCGATGGCAATACAGACGTGTGATATCATTCCAGTGAGGATGTTCGCAATTAAATATGAAGAGTGTACATGAAAAGGGCACCCTTTTGCCCCAAACAGTAGGACCAGCATCTGGCTCACCTTGCGTTTCTTTTTACGAAACGTTTTCACGTTCCTTTCAAGAGTGATGGGTCACTGATAAAGCGCATGCCACTCGTGACCTGGAGGCGCCGGGCGCGCGAGGTCTATTTCGTCGAGACACGCGATTACTGTTGTAGGACAAAAAATAGACCCTGCTAACTCACTTTTATATTTACATGTTTATTATTTGTGTGTAACGTACACTCAGGTGATCGTTTTATAACTCGCTCGTAGTCATATTTCCATTCACATAGCCGACATAGAGCATGACTGGAAACACGTGATGCCCTTCTAGCGCTTGGCTATAGAACGATATTTCGGGAGGAACCGCCACGGTGGTCTTGTGCTTATAGTGCCCGAATGCTAACCCGAAGGTGGCGGGATCGAATCCTGGCCGCGAGGGCCCCATCTCGGTTGAGGCGAAATGCTACAAGACCGCCTACTCAATTTAGGTGCTCGTAAGAGAACCTCAGGTGGTCTAAATTTCCGGATCCTTCCTCTATAAGGCGTCTCTCATAATCATATCTTCATTTTATGACGTCAAACCCCAGATATTATTGAAAAAATTCCGGGAGACTCAAAATACAAGACAGAAAAGGAAAAGAACTTGCCTTAGTTCACTGCCCCCACCCCCATCCCCCCCCAAAAAAATCCACCCTCTAGTGGCGAGGTAGCAAGCGAAATAGTTAACGTAGTGTTGCATCCGTGGGCTTTTGACGCGGGGCTTTTGACTTAGGTACTCGTAACCGTCCGTTCACCAAGAGAAGATTTCACCGTTGTTGTTTTTTTCCAAGCAGACAGAAGACTAAAGGTTCGTCTCCCATTGTTTTCTTGTTTCGCAGGTTTTAAAACCTCGAACTCTCACGGCGTAAAAACCGGTGTTCTTAGGAGCGGCGGTGGCGGTGGTAACGGAGCTCGCCACGGTGCCGGCACCAGTGAGCACAGTGTCAGTGCGACGCAGAGTACGACGAGGGTAAGGCTCGGCTTAACGAGCACTCTATGCCGCGTTATCGTTATACGCAAACCCAGTTTATAATTTTATTCTAACGTGGCCGCATTACAAGTGAGGATAGAAATACGTAATCTGTGTAGGGCCTCCGTTGCTTTCGCGCTCCTAAACACCGGTAAACGTTTAGACGACCTACATGTGTGTTTATTAACGCGAAATCCTTAGACACCTCATCACGCACGAAAAGTGACCATCGGCGTCAAGACGAGTGGTGCGAAAAAAAAATGTAATCACGTGATGACGCCATCCTGTGACGTCCTCGTTATGCCAAATATCGACAGCTTTGTGATGTCACATAACGCCATCACGTGACATCTACGCGTGATATCCTGGAGACAGTGCAAAACCGCGAAACCACACTGAATGCAGAAAGCTTTAGTGAAAGGAGGGATAGGGGAGGGAAGGATCAACAATGCAATAAACTGTGAAGAAACTTATGGCAGTCTTCGCCTTCTAGTCGCCTTAGGCAAACGCATAAGGGAACATTTGAGATTTCCGTGTTTCTGCTATAATAAACAGCTCTCTAGTCAATTTTCTTCTCGTTCACTTTTTTTAATCATACGGTTTTTTTTTGCGCCGTTTGAAAATTCCAAATGAAATGATCAAGTGGACCCTTACTATCATGATTATTCCAATTCACTGTCACTTTAAACGTGTTAATTTGAATTATTTGCGAGTCAATTATTGCTGATCGTTTCCTTCACCAAACAGTACAATGAACTTCTCGCCACCTTACATTTTCGTCGTTGCGTATTAATCTCACTTTCCACTCTGACCGAAAACCTGTCGGATCATATTTATGCCCACTTCTGCTGCCCACTTCTACCTAAAGTGCGCACCCCGTTGTGCAGTGGTGAAAGACACTGACGTTAAAACAAACGATATGAAAAAAAAAACACACAACGTTCGTACGGTACACGTGCAAACAGCGATGACATTTAAATTGGTTGCACGTAGGTCAGGCACGTCAGCGTGGTGCACGTCACCCGCCACACGGGTGCTGGCCAGCTGGGAAACGACAGCAGCGACATCGCGGGCAACGCCAGCGACAGCAGCACGGACTCGACGGATAAAACGAAAGCATGGAGCAAAGCAACGTCAAGTGCCAGTAGTTCAAGAAGTGGCAGGATTACCACTTCGAGCACAGGTGGTGTCCGAACGCACGCTAATGTGACCACCTCCAAGAGGCCATCCTCGGTGCCAACAGCGAGTACGCGTAAGCAGATTTTGCCTGTAAAAGCTATAGATTAGCGTGAAGTGTAGTAAACATTAGAGTTCTTCGAGTGAAGACTTCTCGTACACATAAACAAGAACCGACAATAAAAGCCAAGGAAAGTGCAGGGCATGCTATTTGCAGTAATTAGAGCATAAATGTGAAGACAGTGAAATGGTCGGGACGATAACTTGCCACTTGTTCCTTTCGGCATCTATGAAAGATATGCACGGGCCAGTTTCGAGCAGTAAAAGAAGCTTTGGTTTATTCGGCGCTTGTCTTTAAACGTGATAAGGGAAAGAGTGGTGTTGGAGAGAGTACACAGTGTGCGCGGCGATAAGTGTCGGCGTCTAGTGAAGTTTGACAGGCTTTTATTGTCATATCGATACGTGTCGAATAACGTATCCAATGCTCTGCCCAAGCTCAGTTGTGAGAGCGTCGGACGCGCTGTTCGAAGGTCCCAGGTTCGGTTTCTCCCAGAGGAAAGTCAACTTTTCGTCCGCTTTGCTTTCTTCATATCTATATCTTGACTACGAAGAACTTTTACACTTCCCTTGGCTTTTTTGTTTGTTAGTTCTAGTTAGTGTTTTGCCTAGTAAAAAAACTAGCCTCTAAAATTCCCTTTCCTTCGTTCTCGTGTGCACAGTTTCGTAATAGTACACTGGAGATAAAGAACCCCCGACCGTCGAAATTTCCGGGGCCCTTCACTATACGACGTCTCTCGTAATCATGTGGTGGTTTTGGGACGTTAAACCTCACATATCAATCATTACATTGAACACTCTGCCACAAGGGTTTATGCAAGCTGCAATATATGTCGCTTCAGTCAATATCGGAATGATACGTAGTACATGGATTCGCCCACGCTTCGTTCTGTCGGCTCCGTGCAGCAGGCAGCCACTTTGCCGGAAGATGAAGGTTGTCGAAAGCTAAGCAATCAAACTTCTCTACCTCAATCTTTTTTGGCTGACCGATTGAAATCAGCTGACGAGTTTCACAGCCAGCCATTTTTTATACGAAACAAACATCAAAAGACAATAAACAAAGCTCCAAGTGCGTTCGAAACTTCACGCACGAAGACGGCAGCGCAATCGCTGTACTGCCCATTACTCCGGCGCTGACTAAACAATCGCAGCACCACGATTTTCTCTGGTAAATATCGCAGTAAACCATGCTGGCTGTACGAGCTCGACGCATACTGGTATACGTCATTGAAACGCGAGATGTGTATCGACCCTCTGCGCATGCGCGTTGCTTCTGCGTGCTACCGTCACTACTATGCTCGTGATGCTTTTTTTTTTCTTGAAAACATTCAAGCGCAAGACTTCTTGCCTGTCTGTCCATTTGTGTGTTTGTCCGACCTTTGCGATACCGGGTACTCTAAACGGCACCGGCCGGTTCCCCAAATGGCCGACCCCATCCGCACCGCCCACCAATGTTGCTGAAGGTTCAGCGTTCCTACTTGTGCGATTGTCAATTAAAAAGCGATTATTGCGCACATCTGAGGCACCATAACAACACGTAAATATTCTGTATGTGCGTCTCTTACTAGAGAAGGCATACATAAGTAATTCTAAGGAACGTAGCGTTTATCACGCTGCGCTGACCATGCAACGCTCGCACGAAAAGACAAGTGTTTCCAATGATTTGCTAAGACGACACGGTGGTGGCACCTACCCGTCGCCTTGCGTTCAAGCCGCTCGCTTCGTTTTCCAAGATAACTGCCAGGTAGCGCTCATGTCTCACGTGTGACGTGACTTGATGCGCTCGTTCACCTCCGCTGCACGCTCGAGGCACTCTAATGCAGCGCCTCCAGGATACCATTTACGGATTTCTTGCGCAGAACACCAAATGTTTTGTTCACTCCCTCCACACGCAAGACTATAGTCTTTCGATGACATTTGCAGATTAACATGCAGATACGGGGCCACTTTTTTTTTCTTGCTTTCTTTTTCTTGTGTGGGAAAAGAATGTCACGCACTTTATCAATACGTTTCGGTACCCGCTGCTAGTCAAGTTGTGCAATACAGAACATTGCTTACAGGAACGGTGATGCCTAAGCTATTTACGCCGGATTCGTCGTTTTGTGTCAGATGCACCAATGAGGACAAACTCGACGATTCCTGAAAAACTGAGTTGCAGTTTTCCTTCCGATTCTCACTCACTCTACAGGAAAGCCGATAACCAAGACTCCTCTTGTGTGCGTGTTCGGCAACCGCATCGACTGGAAGATGCACTTTCCCGATGACGGTCTTTGCGACTTCGTGTTCTACGACTCGCTTTACGGGCACCCGGACAACAGGTTCCAGGCCGACGTCTACAACTTCACGGCCGACCTGCGAAGATGGCTGGCCGCCGCAGCGACGTACGACGTCAGCGAGGGCGGCCTCGCCGTGGCGTCCACGTGAGAAGAACGACTTGTCCGCCACGTAACTTAATGTCAGAAAGCAGGGATAAATTTATGGGCTTGTTTGACTTTGTTGGACGCAGCTTTAATGCAAACGATCAGACAAGGAAGTCAAAGAAGGTATAGGGAATGTTGTTTGTAGTCTTTTAACTACATTCTGCTAATTGTGGTACAAATGTGACAGAAGTATAACAAACGAAAAGACAGCTTGTCGCCGGCAGGTATCGAACCTGCAACCTTCGAATAACATTTCCGGCACTCCACCAATTGAGCTACGGCGGAGTTCGTCACCCCGTAAACTTTTTCTCGGGTGTATCTCTCCATTTAAACCGGAGAGTGTTAGTTAACGCCGCTCGTATTCATGACGACGATTGTGAACGCGTTATACCAAGGTTTCAGGTTTGGTCCCAGTCACCCGTGGGTTATTGCGGAGCTATAGAACTAGCGACACTGTTCTGCAAACGGCAAATTCACGAAGTTGTTTTTATTCGTAAGTTCCCTTTGTCGTTGACGGACCATGCTCTGTAATAGCAGGTCTCGTATCACAATTTCATGGGATCTGTTTTTGAGAACAATTCTCGCCTAAAACCTTTTCTAGCAAACGCATGCCCGGGAATGTAAAACCCCGTGTACTTAGATTTGGGTGCACGTTAAAGAGCCCCAGGTGGTCGAAATTTCCGTAGCCAGCGTCTCTCATAATCATATGGTGGTTTTGGGAAGTTAAACCCCACAAATCAATGAATCAATGTATGTAGAACGAAATATGTGCGCGTAAACCTGCAGTACAGTCTCCCTTGGGCTAATGTTTCGAGAGCAGCAGATACAAAAATATATCTTGCGTTGCGCACAAGAAAAAAAACGTACAAAACTAAACAATATACATATATATATAGGATAAATATGTATTTTGTGTGTGTGAGAGACGAACAGTGAAATAATCGTTGTGTGGATACTACTTTCTGCAAATAATTTTTCGAGCATCAAATAATCGTGTGCAGAAATCATCTTTGTTTTTCTCGTTCTTCGTTGTGCACGGTTATTCAGGAGCGTGGATCAAGCGCGCAGAGATGTGTCGTCAGCGAAAGGGAAGGCTACAGTGAAGAAACTGCGTGCTTCTGGCGTCCAGCACTACGGCGTTCTCGACTTCGTCGCTACGAACAAAACAAAGGACCGAGACGTCAAAGCAACGTTCGACCTTTTAAAAGTGCGCATGCAGATTCACCTTCCCTTTTCTACTTCCGGTTCAAACTTAGAACAATAAAAAGTATAGAATGTGTTTACATTTATACGCAGGAGTTGAAGAAATTGCTGATCGGCTACCTCTCTAAAAACGAAAGCTTCGACCATCATCTAGCAGTGGGGATAACATACTTCAAGGATGTCAACCAAGAGATCTACAGAAGCATTGAAAAGGCGATAAGGTGATACATCTTTGAACATCAGATTTTACGAATACTGTCATTTTAGGCACATCGTTCATGTTTTATTGAATTTTTTAATGCACTTTATTCTTCTGTGCTCACACTTCAGTGTATTGACAACATACTTGAGAACTTACTCGGAAATGTTATTGTTCGAACAGGGGAACCCTAATACAAAGGCATGGTCTACGTTCAGTGGGCCCGTTTATCTTGCCTTCCCTGTACCTCATTGATTTCTAGCAAGCGTATTTTTATGTTCGCAATGTTTTCTAAACGGAAACGATCGGGCCCCCTTCTACTTGCGATATCAATCAAAATGTAGTGAGGGACGAACGGTGGCCAATCACAAATGGTGCTCACAAACACGCGAGAAGTTTGCTCTATCATCAGTGCATCGTTCCGAATTGGAACTGTGGCAATTATCGCGTGTTGCGTGCGTTCCCTCGCTGCTGAGAGCAAGCACACTTTTCACGTCGTCATGGCACTCGCAGTGAGGAGGCGATCCCGCTGCTCATCCTGCGTACGCATCTCGGCAGCAGAGACGACGTGGGCAGCAAACACTGCCGCATTACGGGATCGACGGTATGGGGCAAACCTGACGCCGAACAGCAGCCTAGCATGGTGAGTCTAGCAGTGTGTGTGGGGGGGGGGGGGGGGGCGCAATAAAAACGATCAGCTCACAAAAAAGCTCTCGGTCAAGAAAGAAAGAAAGAACGAAAGAAAGAAAGAAAGAAAGAAAGAAAGAAAGAAAGAAAGAAAGAAAGAAAGAAAGAAAGAAAGAAAGAAAGAAAGAAAGAAAGAAAGAAAGAAAGAAAGAAAGAAAGAAAGAAAGAAAGAAAGAAAGAAAGAAAGAAAGAAAGAAAAGTTGTAAAGGGCGTGCGACTGTTTCGCTTATTCCTGCGGCCATGCCTGTTGCCCACTCGTTACCGCGATCGGGTACTCACGACTTGCACTCTTTGCTCTTGCAGGAGATTGCGCTCGGCTACGTGCTTCAACGAGGGTCTTCCCTCAGAGAATCCACGCGAGTTTTGCTGTCGATGTCGCTGGCCGGTCGGTGGTACGCTTCTCTCGCGGGAGGCAAGAACAAGAGTGCCTACGCGGTCGGTGCCAAGTGCAAGCCCTTCGAGTTCGCCAGCGGCGTAAACGAACTCGACTCACGCGTAACCGTAAGGCCAAGACGAATACGATTATCCAACCGTAAATGCTGGCGTGCGACTAGTGCAACTACGTTCCCAAGTATAAGATAGCGTAACTGTACTCTGTTTATAGTATGGTTACGACTGCGGAGAAGCTAGTAGCGTTTCCGTTATGATGTCCGCTTCACGCTGCTAACGAGTGTTACAGCACGTCATCAAGGTTTCGTTTGCCTTTGAATACGTCACAAAGAAAACCTTCATTAGTTTAAACAGATGTGCGCACCAGCTGATTATGGGAGACTATACGCTGTCCCGGCAGCCTTATGAATATACAGTGAGGAATGTTTAGGCTGTTTGTTTCCTTTTTCAGGCGTGCACTGAGCAGCACTATGTGGGCCACGTGACAAGAGACGAGCAGCGCGAGGTGATGAGCACGTATGATGAGAACACCGGACTGGCGTTTGTGTTCGACAGCGAGCAGACGCTGTATGCCAAGGCGAGTGGTCGTCACATTGTTCGCGTTTCTCGCGCTGACGTCGAGGTTTTGCTGGTACATTCATGAGGTGCGCGTCCACGTACACCTGCTACCATGTGATTCTTTGCACTTTCGTAATATTTCCGGGTCGCTGCTCCGCTCTTGTTTAGAAAAGTGGTCTTAATGATCACGATAATACGTTCTCCACAAGCTATGTTTTTATTTGCATCTTTCGCTACTTGACTACTAAGTTACTTCACTGCATAATTTCACATCTGCTTCACTGCTCAACTACAAGCCGCTTAATTGCTTTACTGCTTAGTTTCACTGCCTTGCTTACAGCCCTGCTCCATAGCAGTGGTTTACGGCGCTGTTACACACCACTTCTCTACTGCAATGTTTTACAACACAGTGCCTCGACACCGCACAACTGTAGTTCAATAAAGTTAGTGCTCATTTTGCACGGCTCGTTCCCACCTGCGACTACCAACCAGTTGCAAATGGTCTCAAATGGCCGCCTCGGTCAAAAGGTGACACGTTTGATTCAATCTCTCACTGCCAGAGCGTTCAGTCGCACGACTGTAGTCTCAGACGTCTGAACCAAATAGGTACGCAGAGACAGTGTAGTACTTCATTTTACGGAACAATACGATGCAGGCTGACTTAGATTTGTGTATTGGTGGGTATAAGCCGCACACATGTGTGAACACCGGGTGCCTTGAGTCACTTTTTGGTCGCCATGGACTCACAAATGGTCGCGCAACCAGCGGTGGATCTCAAGTGCGAATGAAGCCATGCACATCACTGCTCGCTACCCTAATGATTACTGCCTGGTCACAGTCACTGTTCATGCTCGTCATGGTGACAAATTTTGTGTTATGTTGCTCCACCGCGGTGGTCTATAGTGGCTAAAGTACTCGGCTGCTGACCCACAGGCCACGGGATCGAATGCCGGCTGCGGTGGCTGCATTTCCGATGGAGGCGGAAATGTTGTAGGCCCATGTGCTCAGATTTGGGTGGTCGAAAGAACCCCAGGTGGTCGGAATTTCCGGAGGCCTCCACTGAGGTGTCTCTCATAATCATATGGTGGCTTTAGGACGTTAAACTTCACATATCAATCAATCAATTTGTGTTATGCTAATTCACACAAAGTCGCGCGTTAGGTCGTCACTGATTCACTCACTTAAACAATCAATCAATCAATCAATCAATCAATCAATCATCTCGTGCAGGTGTGCAAGGCGCGGAACGTCCTAAAGAACCTTCGGCCTTTAGGAGTAGCTGTCTTCGACGCCGAGTTCGACGACTGGTCCAACACGTGCACGAGCTGGAACAAGTTTGGCAGCTACACACTCATGCGCGCTGCACGCAAAGCAGTAAACGCTGCCGTCGTGCGCAATACCACGCGCACGTTGGTATGCGCTAAGTTGCCAGCGTGAATCGGCGTCCACCAGCGAATGAAGCCTGCAAGTCTACTGGTGTCGCCTACTACATTGCACGTGTCTTTGTTTCATGTTTTGTCTCTTCGCAGTCAAAAAAAAATTAATATTTAAACGCAGAGAATCGCTCTCGTTATGGGTCAAATGACATTGCTAGAGCAATTGTAATCGCAAGAAGCGAAAATATCAACGAACCACTGTTCTAATAATGACGTCAGAAATACACTATGCGAGGCTATAGACAAAAAAAGAAGCACATGTGGCGATTATAGAGAAGAAAGGGTTTCAAGTAGAGTTCAGGCGTATATATCTGCCAAGCATCAAATTGTTAGAAGTGCGGACATAGGCACAAAGACCAACGCGCCGCACTGATAATATCGTAGATGTTAGTACGCAGCTTAGAATCGCTGTTCCTAAGCGTACCAAGCTACACACCTTAATTACCGGACAAACCAGAGTTTAGCGGTTTCCAGGCACCGTGATATTGCAAGAGAGTGCACGTGTGTGTTGTATTGTTGAATAAATTGCGATTGTAGTTTACACGTACCCCAATCCATGTCATGTAATATCTGATATATGTAAGTACATTTGATAGTGTTGATGCGTGCTTCTTCATACATTTCGAATATCGATAACATCATTAACGCACCCGTGCCATTTGTGTGCAGCACGTCAAGGTGTCCATAATTTTTCTGGCTCAATTAGCGTATATTCCCCTTCACAAGAAATCAGCTTCTTGAACTTTATCTAGCATTCTATTGTAATACATTTTTTTCTGGAATAAAAAAAATTGAAAACTCTTCACATGCTTCATTATTTACCAGTTACAGACACCAAGTAGTCCAGCAAATTGCATAATACACAACAACAGTATGCTTTTTTTATTATTTCAGATCGTCATTTTTGGTGTGGATCACACGCAGTGCGTGTCAATCTCATATTGTTTAACGTCGGGCAAGCAGTCGCATAGCAGATATCTAGCCTTGCAGCGCAATGAATGAATCAATGAGTGAATGAATTGTTGATAATATCTTTATCTGTTTAAAGAAGGGGGCAGTGGGATAGAGGATGGAGAAGTGGAAATCCTAGAAGTTTACCTCCAATACCTTCTCGACGCCTTATAGACGAACACCTTGCCTTTATTCTGCCGCTTGGACTGACAAGATACTCTCGTCATCTACTCACCCTCTTTCTTTACATTACCTCATTCTATCAACTTTAATTCCCCTTCTCTATCGCTAATTGTTCCAAGCCATGCCCCCATGACGGCACATATATAGGGACAAGCATCGGATGCTTGCGCCCGGATTGAAACTATCGCAAAAATATATATATATATCTGACGGTGTTCGTACACGCATCAAGCTTACACGAAAGCACCAAGGTCACTATAATAAAGATTGTGCTAGAAATTATTTTACATGAGGGGCATCAAACCCTTCTCAGCTAGTGGGCCGCAGTCACGAAATTAAGGCTTCTTCAAGGACTGGGACATTTGAAGTAGGTAGAAACGGGGAGAGAGAAGAGTTTGAAAGTTGGGAACAAAATGTCAACTAACGTTTTCTTTTCGATGACGGCCTCTGCTATATCTCTTGCTCTCATATCAGACACATCTGCCGGAAATCTGACATCGGGTTTTGACAAACATATTCATAATGATCTACAGAATGGCTGAAAGCTAGACGCTTACCCTAAAATAGAGATTTCGTACCACGGTTATATTTCTTGGGAAATGTTTGAGGCCATACAGTCATATGTGTGCAGCTCATAAACATACCTATTGACATAGATGTTTAGAATACGATCACAAATGAGGAAGACGAGGAATGTAGCTTTTTGTAATAGAAACTATTGAGAGATATAATGTCAGAAAAGTACTCGTAAAGGTTCCTACAAAAATTGATCCAGAATCGGTGGTTGAAAGAATGACAAGCAAACCGAAGGGATTTGTTAGTGTTTATGACAAAAAACTTTAAAATCACAATTCAACAATGTTTAAGACGTTTGTTTTCATAGCTGAGCGCTAAAGTTCTTTAATAAAGCTTTCAGTAATCATTTTTCAATTTATCATCGAAATATTAAGATAGGAGCTATTGCCCAATCCCCTGTGGTGGATATCAGTCATAGTGTCGAGGAAACAAGCCAACGAATTCGAACTGATGATGATGAAAACGAGGAGTCTGCAAACTGTACTCGGACGCAGCCCAACGCTAGAAGAAAAAGCCATTTGAAAATGAGTAAGTTTACAATTAAAGCCGTAATTACGACGTAACTGTACATGTCTAAAAGCCAGGCACTAATGAGACAAACACGGGAAAAAATTCGTAGCATTGTTGCAGCGCTTGTAAAATGCGGCTTTGAGTTTGTTGTGTTTGCCCTATAGTGAAGGTGTTATCAAGTATAACGAACTTGCTTGGCTGTTTTCGTAAATACGCTTTTAAATAGCAGAATCATTATGATAATCTGCCCACCGTCTCCATTGCGAATACTGCACTTTTTACCCAATAACTATTCAACCAAATACGTAGGTGCAACAAAAAACCAACAGAAACGCAGCAGGACCAACACAACGGTGTTCGTATAATCGATGCAAAATTGTGGTTAACTCTAGCGTGCACACTGATATTTCTGTAGCACTGATCTAAGCGCTGCGAAAGAAATAGCATTGGTGGTTTAAAAACGTTAGACTAAATACTGTATCGTTGCTTGCATAGGCACACGTTTGAGCATGTTGAAAATGGAAATAAGTTCTTAGCACACTGAAGGGCAGGGAGAAAATGCGTGTCCGTGTATACACTGGTAGTTATTGTCTTCTATGCTTTAATGTCGTTTCAGTAAATAAACCCAACGTTGGAAACTAGCACTGCATCGGTGTGACTCTCGCTCCTTTGTCCTTGTTGTTATGCTTCTGCGTAGAACTGTGCCCTTCTGACCAACACAACTGTAGATTTAAACATTGCCCCGCGTTGCTTGCTTGCTTTTCTTGATGACCGCGGGGCCACAGTTTTATTATCAGAAGCTTCGTGAACATTGTCTCGAAATCTGTCGTGAAAAATGTGTGTTTTGATAAAATTAGACTAGTGACGTGGACAGTCAAGTATCGTCGTGACAAAAGCGTTTTGGGAGAGTGGTACCAGCAATAAAATCAAATTTCTTCTAGCGCAGTTCTACAACGTGTAATTGCTTCAGGCATTGTATTTTCAGGGCCATCCGATTTCAGTCAACCTACACAGGGGCGAAGTGTGTTTCATCAAAATGTGCTTTTGCTAACGACATAAACTTCTTGAATCCACGGAATCATTAGTGATTATTTGCTGTACGATGACGCTTGTGTACTGATATATGCAAGAGAAATAGCTTATTTTCGAAAAAACTGTTGTCCAATCTTCCTATGGGTAGCCAGGTTTATTTTTCTGGTGAACTCGTCTATCACGTACTGTTTTCGACGGGAATCATGTTGCTCGTCTCTTCCTGAGAATTGTCGGTCAGTCTTCAACGGTAAGAAAGGCTGCAATTACAGTACCTTGATTATACTGTGCCACTGATTTGCTTTACGGCTTTAAAGCTGGGTATTTGACTTGATGAGTTAGGATCGTGCCCGCCCCATCCTTTGTGAATTGAGCATAGGTTTTAATGCTGGGCTTACATTTGTCTCTACACAGTGTTGTATTGCACGGCGACATAACGAAGTGAATGGCAGATGATAAAAGCTTTTTCTGCTTTTTTTTCTCGCTGGAATGATGGCTTTAAACTTCACATTCTTTCCAAAATGTTTCAGCGGATCGCTCAGAAATTGCCATCATTAGTGGTAAGTATATACTAGTGGGCAAGTGCCTTGAGTGAACTAGTCTTTGAACGCACACAAAGTATAGTTCATGGGAACGTAAGGTAATAGTGAATTGCAGTGTGCGTACACACACGTGCGTACGCGTACGTATGAGTCTGGTACTATCATTTTAGTGCTCTACCTCTCAGCAATGTTTTTTTTTTTATTTCATCTGCTTAAGACGAAGAAATTGTAGGCACGCTAAATTTTGCAAAAACTCTTCCCTACATACTTCATATCGCATGCAAAAGATAGCAGACTCAACACTACAGAAATAAATATTAACGCATGACAGCGAAAGCAGCCTTGATTTGTATTTCACCTCGTCACCTCATCGCACTTCGGTACATCTCGTTGCGCTACCATGGGCTTTCAAGAGCCCTGCATCATTTTTTCATATAATCATTTAATTTCTTCATTAAAAGTGCTTATTGCCTTGCGAATCGACAGCCACAATTTTTTTTGTTTAGAATCCGCTGAGTAAGGGTGAAGTTACAGCAATTTGTCGTACGCTTCAACTGTTCGACCTCTCCTTTCCTACCAGCGAGCGCTCAGGCAGCTACGAAGGAAGTGGGATCATAATTGGGCAAGAAGATGCGTTGATCAGCATGCGTCATGGTCTTGGGCATCTTCTGCCCCCCCCCCTTTTTTTTGCAATTCCAAACGTGTAGCTTACTTTCACTGTGATCGCGAGTGCGTGGGCACGTGGCGACGTCCTGAGGCGGTCGTGGTAACTATGCAACCCACGATGCTCTAATCAGCCAATGGCTATTGACGTTGGGTTTATGGCATTAGGTAGGGAGATGAGATTAAGACGCTTCCAGGTGTAACGTGCAGCGCGAAGCACTGGACCGGGCTGATTGGCGGAACGTGGGAGAAGCCTTTGCCCTGCAGTGGGTGCTGTAAGAATGATGATGATGATGATGATCATGATGATCATGATGGTCATGATGATGATGATGGCATCACTTGTGTAGAAAATAGGGAGTCGTTTTTAACAGACTTTAAAATTCTTTTTAATTTCCAGGCCGCGCGCTGCGCCATGATGCGCGACTTTTGTGTTTCCCGAGGAATAGTCTACCGTTAGGCAGCGTTTTCCAGCTACACTAAAAAGTGTTTCAGGGCTACTTTAGGCCATATACGCATGTAACGGAGCCTGCTTGTAATAGTAGCACTTATTTTCCGCAGCGCTTCTGCCCAGAGTTACGCTCGTTAACGTTTCCTCTTCTGCGCACATCTCTACTTTTTTTCCGCCTTTACAGGCTCTGCCTCTTCAGTCGAAGATTCCAAGTTCTTTCGAAAAGGTGAGCGCCTATACGTGTATCGCTTCATAACTAGGCAACTATCACCAAATGAAATTGGTTTACTCAATCTACATACCATAAATTACCGACGACTTACAGAGGGGAGGGGACGATAATATGTACAAAAATTAACAAAGTGATATGCATTATGCGACGTTATGCGACGACATTATGTGACGTTAGCGACAAATTACAAATGCATAATGAAACAAAACAAAATTTTTAGTGTAAAGAATTAAATATATAGGCGCTCTCTGTTTGAAGTACGATGTCAGTATAGATCCTAGGCAAATGGTTTTTCATGTCATATTGTATTTACTATATGTACTTACTGTCCTCATGCATGGCCCCTTTTTATTTATATTGTAGTTTACTTGCAGGGTTGAATAGAAAAATATCCTTCCGAATGACTTATAAGATGGCTGATTGTTACAATGCAAACTGCATTAGATTTAGCATGTTCTGTCTGACTCATCGGGAGAAAATATCAACTGTAGAACGAAGAAATTGGGTTGAATAGATGCAAACATTTGAAAAATTTCACGATCGCCTCTTTAAGGCTTTGTGACACTTTTTTTTTCATGTTTTGCTGGCTACCTGTACCATGTGATCTGACTTCGTCTTGTCATCACCAGGACAGTAAGTACTCATTCTGCGATTACAGCACATGGTTGAGATTATACGGCTCAACAGTGCATTAAGAATAGCGTGGATTGAATACATACACTTATTCTAGTGAAGTATCCTTAAGAAATCTGTTGAACTTTTATGTGAAAAATGAAGGTAAATATCAGGTGAACGCTTATTCCATTGAGAAAGAACACGTTTTGCTTCCCTTGTTATCGGTTTGTGTGCCGGCGCGTCTGCACATGGATAAGGCAAACCTATTTACAAAGATTCTAAACGATGAATACGTTTCAAAAGTAAAACACGTCAGAATATTACTTCTTGGCCGCTAAATTTTCCCGGGCTGTAAAGGCTCGTTCCCACCTAAAGCTGGGTGGTCAATGTGGCAAAGCGGCAAAGCTGAAAGCGGAAAATACCTCCTCTCCAGGCGGAAAAAAGCGGGCGGAAAACGGGACAGCAAGTCCAATCGCTCCTGGACAGATTTTTCGCCGCCCGCCCAAGCTCGCCGCTTTGCAGCAGCCAATGAGAACGCCACGCGGTGGTGGCGCTGGTGTATCTTTCAGAACACGGAGGAACCTTTCCTTCCTCCGTGTTTCAGAAAATCAGTGCCACGTGATGGCTACACGTGCGCAATTAGCCCCGAGAATGAACACTGGCGCCGCTGCAGTCGCGGCGAAGTGACGTCACGGCAAGGACTCGCCTTCTCCACCACCGACGCATGCCGACGGTCGCTTCTTTTTCTTCTTTTCATAGAGTTTCCCACAATACTTACTAGAGGGAACTCTGGCGCTAGTGTCTATGGAAGCTACAACGCACGGCATTTCAGCGAGCATGGGAATGACGGGTAGTACACATATTTGTCTAATATTAGTACTTCTGGCCTGCTTTTGGCACCTTGTGTGTTCGTGTGGCTTGTAGCTGTTTTCTTACAAAACAAGTATTAGCAAATGTTCAGCGGTTGCACTTCACCATTTTATTTTTTTAGACTTACTTTCCAAATTGGGTCACGAAGTTCAAAAGGGTTGAATCTTTCTTTCAAACCAAAACCGAAACACAGTAATAAACGAAGCCGCAAGTACGATTCGCCACCCGCAAGTACGAAGACTAGGCAAATGTGTGTACTATATCATTCCCATGGTCGCTGAACGATCGCAGTGCCAGAGTGCCCTCTAGTTAATTTTGAGAAACACTATGCTTCTTTCGAGCCCGTCGCGTAGCGGCTCTTCAGCGATATGGTAATGACAACTTTTAATTCGAGTAATAGATTACTAAAGGCACAAAGTAAAAGTATTTATTGCTGTTAAAAGTTAACTAAGCTGCAGAAAGCATGGATCCACTTTGAAAATGAAGGTGGAGGACAGCGGGACATTAGTTGTTTTCACCATGCACATACTCGACGAAATCAATGTTAAGAAAATATTCGTGCTGAATGGGTCTCACTTCATTACAACTTGGCATAGACTACGCAATTAAACATTTGTGTCGAAGTATTACAAATTGAATTATGACGTTTTCAGTTTACTCGCAGCATTGCGATATACCGTGCAAGTTGTGTCTGCCTCTGCAAATAATGTAGCTCATTAGACAGAATTCCACTTTGGTATGCAGGAGACTTTAGATGGATCTGTCTTTCATACACAATCACTTATAATTGTGGGGGAAAAGTAGCGCTGCAAACCACAAAATGGTTTCCTGAATTCTGAGGCGTCGCTATAATCACATCTCATGCACAGATTTTTCTACACAGTCGTCAGGATTACATAGTCGCATGGAGGCGGAAATGTTGTAGGCCCGTGTACTCAGATTTGGGTGCACGTTAAACAACCCCAAGTGGTCGAAATTTTCGGAGCCCTCCACTACGGCGTCTCTCATATTCATATGGTGGTTTTGGGACGCTAAACCCCACAAATCAATCAAGAATTACATAGTCGCATACCCTGATTTACGTGAACAGCTGAGTCGATCGACCGCCACGGTAGATCGACTCAGCTGTTCAGCTGATAAACGATAATGTTCACGTAAAAGCACTGCTGAAAGCAATCGTTAGCCAAACAAACTCCAGAAAGTCGAAATGAACTGTTTCGACGGCGCACTCCACTTCGTATCACACGTGATAATGAAACGCCATTTGCCTCAATGGAGAAATGATTTATCTCGGACGTCGTGTTCATATACAGATTGATGTTATTCTGTGGTGATCAATCATAGGAAAACGTATTCATTAGGTGACGCTCTAAACCGGTACTTGAAAGCGTGAGCGTCTCTCAATCATATGGTGGTTTTCGGGACGTTAACCCCCACATATTAATGATATTACAAGTGTGACAGCACAGTTGCTATGATGTTGCACGTATAGACACTATCTGAAATCAGTGGTAGTTTCTGCAACCTCATCTTGTGCTTCTAGTAAAACATAGCACCGAAATTATTGCCAAAAACATGAAGCTAAATAACGTGACGAAATATGAGCAAATACACACAATAAAATCTAACGCAACTGTTTCGGCGGTATTCTCGGGTGAGCGCATTGAAGATGTTTTGCGACACTCGATATTAAACTAAGCACACGACCACAGGGGTAAAAAAACGCTACCAGCAGTTACTCCGATGCATATCATACAGACACCGATTGTGGAAGCGGAGCAATCACATCTTTTTGAACGAATCACCCATGAACAACGCATCCTTGAATGCAAGTACGCTGGCGTATACGTATCAAAAGCGCGGCATGACACGATGTCACAGGTCCCGTTGATTCGGGAGGCGATCGCCGGGCTAATTCCAATGGCCGAAGTATCGGTCCCCCGAACCGCACCACGAAAGCGTGGACAATTTAGAAGTGGTCCTTTTTGGCGCGCCAGCGGACACCGGCTGTGGCCCAAAGAACAAGTAAGAGCCGAGAGTTGATAACCAAAACAAAATTATATTCTCAATAATGGCAGATCAAAAACAATACACAAGTATGCACACTCCACAATAGTTGAGAACAATATGTCACCAATCAAACAACGTACTACACAGTCCAATCAGCCACACTCGAAACAATGGACACAGACAACAATACGCGCTACAATGCAGTCGCATGCATTGAACAACCGAGATACTTAAAGACTAAAGAGATAGAAAACCTATTCAGTCCAAAGTTCTTGGAACAAAAGTCTGGATGATACTCTTCCGAGAATCACTCACTCAAAGTCCAGCGTTGTTGTCGTTCCGCTGCCCCCGAAGTTTCTCTTCCAGGAAACCTCGACTGCCCCCGAAGTTTCTCCTTTAGAAAACCTCGCGTCTTCACTTGGCTACTCTCCAAGCTTCAACCTACTTCGCCGGAAACACGTCAGCTTCACACAAGCAGCTGTTGCCACGCGTCTTCGCTCGATAGTGGTAGACACACGCTCTTGTCTGTAGCTCGAGCCTTCACCCCTCAGGTGAAAATCCTCTTCTTCTCCTGCTTTGTCAATACGGACAAAACCTTCGCCGACTACACGGCGGGATACCCTACGCGCTCTGGCGCTAACTTCCGTCTTCTCCCCCTCTCTCATTTCGGCTGATCTATTAAATACCTTCCGCGTGATATTCCAGAAAGTTCTCATCATTTCGTCGGCGTGATGCAGGGCGAAGGCTGGGGAGAGGGCGAGACGGTTCAAAGTCGGTCCCCGACGGATGACGCAACCTGGCACCCCATGCCCCTTTCCATCTAGAAAATTCCTGACCTTGCTCGGCCGCCGGTGCGAGGAGGTTTCGTCGGTGAACCCACGCTTCCGAGAGGAGAGGGGCGCGCGCCCGGGGAGTCTTTGGATGCTTGTTTTCTTTTTTTATCGCTGACCTCGCGGCGTCTCTCCCGCGCTTTATCGCGAGAATTCGGCGGCGCGCCCTTTTTGAGCGCTCGTTTTGTGACACTGCCCCCCCCCTTTAAGAATATTATCTCATAATATTCAAAACCACACAAACGAGCGCGAACAGTCCCCGCACACTTAAAGACTATAACATAGTCCGTTGCTCATGGCACGTCACATTCACAATAGGTCACTCAATACAATTGTACATTGTAATTCAATCTCACAACATATGAAATATAACCACAGGTACTTGAGTACAATACTCCATCACATACTTCTAGCAATACAAATGTACAAAGGTCTGTCTTTACAACAATTGTACCATACTATACATCACATCACCGTAACAGAAATTTTGATTCACTCGACATACAGTTGTGACACAGGACAACATCCACATTAGCTTAACATATAGCACTGTCAAACACATTTCGATTCGTCCTCAACACTTATCCTGTGCATTTCGAAAGGCGCTTGCGCCCTTTCTTGCGGTGCTCGCTCGATCTCTTCTTGTTTTTCCTCGTTCTTTTTCGGCGAGCCCTTTCCAACGATGGTATCTGAGGCCGCGTCTCAGCCATCGTTGTCACTTTCGACATTGTTAACGGGTCGTGACGCTCAACCGTTCCTGCCCGGTTATTCACCCGCTTGTTCATGTCACGACATTTGGCCTGGCTGGCCGACTCCGTCATCTTTACATTGTCAGTCGGTTGAGGTCATGCCGACGTAAGTCCAGCTGCCCAGCACGTAAACTCATTCAATACGATGATGTTCTCTTTCGCTGTCTCTTGTGCCCATGCTTCACTTTGGGCTCGAGTGAAATCCTTCACGCGATTGTTCTCTGCTGTATTTCGCGGTCCCTGTGTCGGCGGGGGCTCCATCTTCGGGTGTTCCCCCAAACATTCTAAATCATTCGGTCCTCGCGCCCCGTCAATGTTTCCGATGACAAGGTCGTACAGGGGGGCCGTCATACATAGAGCGGTAACCTTCCCGCTGAAGTAGGGGCTTTCAACCTCAATCTCTGCTTCGGAAAGCATCCGAACCGTACGGTCAATTAGGCAAACTGGTTTCGTTTTGCCTGTTAACTCACTTTCCCGTATCTAATTCTTCGCACAATAACAGTGGAGCTACCGGTATCTCTTAACACCATAACCTTTTTACCCGCAACTTTTCCAGGCAGCGTTGGCATTCCCTTCGTAACACCGGTTGGCTGTTTTGACATTACAGCACCCACAATAGGAAGTTTCTCCCCATTTTTCAACTCTACGAATCCATCGGTGACGTCATCAACGGTTTTTGGTGCCACTTGCGCACAGGATACCTGGTGAGTTCGACTCGCTCCGTTACGACATTCGTCTGCCTTGTGCCCAGTCTGACCACATTTGAAACATCTTACAACCGTAGGGCTCGTGAAGTTAGTTCGACAGTTGTTAGCGCGGTGGCCCACTCGGTTTCACAGAAAACATCGCGGAATGCTCTCCGGTGCACGCTTCTTTTCTTCGGGAACCGATTTCTTCGAATCTTCAGAACACTCCTTCTTGACCTTGGCCAAATTAGTGCCACCTTGCGCTTCCAAGAATTGATCCGCTAATTCAAGCATGTCTTCAAGTGACTTAGCTCTTCTCTCTTTCAAGTACAGCGACAGGCTTGGGTGGCAGCTAGTAAGAAATTGTTCTTTAATTAGGAGCTCTCCAAGCTCATTGTACTCCTGCGCTGTCCCTGAAAGTTCAATCCATCTGTCGAAATAATGGCAAAGTCGGGCAGCATACTGCGTAGCCGTCTCACCATCAGCTGGCTTTCCTGTCCGAAATCTGTCCCGGAATCCTTCCACAGTAAAATCTAAATCGCTTCAGCAAAGCAGCTTTCACCTTTGCATAGTTGGCTGCATCGGTCGGCGTCAGCCTACCGTACACACTGAGCGCTTCACCACTCAAGCAAGTACTCAAAGCAGTTGCCCATTGATGTTCCCGCCAATTCTGGCTCCTTGCAATCGTCTCAAATCTGTGAAGGTACGCGTCAAGGTCGTCCTTCTTTTCATCAAACGCTACGAGCAGCTTGCTTGGGTTCAAGCGGAAGCCATGATCTTCCCGTTCGCTGCTTTCAACTCTAGCTTGGACCAGAGTTTCACTTCGCTGCTGCAAACGGAGCCGCTCGAGTTCCATCTCGTGCTGCCGCTGCCGTTCCCTTTCAGCCATCTCCGCTTCTCTTTCTTCTTTCAGCTGTCGCTCCTTTGCTTCTCTTTCTTCTTTCAGCTGTCGCTCCTTTGCTTTTCTTTCTTCTCTCGCCCTTTCAGCTGCCAACTTTTCTCTCTCCAGCTCCAACTTCAATTGCTGCTCTCTTTCTTCCTTCGCCCTTTCAGCGGCCAGCCCTTCTCTCTCCAACTCAGCTGCTTTTACTTTCTTGGCCCTCTCAGCTGCCAACCTCTCTCTCTCCAACTCAGCTTCTTTTTTCGCTTTGGCTCTTTCGACCGCCAACCTTTCTTTTTCCAGCTCAGCTGCCTTTTCTTCTTTGGTTCTCTCTTTTTTTTCTTTTTCCTTCTAGGTGACCCACTTTCGTAGCTCGGCGCCAGAAAGACCCATCTTTTCACGAAGAGCGACTAACTTTTCGAGATCCATTGTGTCTCGCAAATAAAGTCTTGCCGCGTGCAAAAAGTATCTGCCTAAATCAGTCTCTTGGAACACTCCCCTGCACTCGTTAACGAGAACACTGAACAACACACAAAATCGTTCCGATAGCCTTATCAACAACTCGAGGCTCTTTCTCACTACTTTGGACACACTGTGCACCAAAAGGTCCTCGTCGCGGACGCCAGAATAATTGTCACAGGTCCCTAACATTCGGGAGGCGATCGCTGGGCTAATTCCAAGGGCCGAAGTATCGGCCCCCCGAACCGCACCACGAAAGCGTGAACAATTTAGAAGTGGTCCTTTTTGGCGCGCCAGCGGACGCCGGCTGTGGCCCAAATAACAAGTAAGAGCCGAGATTTGATAACCAAAACAAAATTATATTCTCAATAATGGCAGATCAAAAACAATACACAAGTATGCACACTCCACAATAGTTGAGAACAATATGTCACCAATCAAACAACGTACTACACAGTCCAATCAGCCACACTCGAAACAATGGACACAGACAACAATACGCGCTACAATGCAGTCGCATGCATTGAACAACCGAGATACTTAAAGACTAAAGAGATAGAAAACCTATTCAGTCCAAAGTTCTTGGAACAAAAGTCTGGATGATACTCTTCCGAGAATCACTCACTCAAAGTCCAGCGTTGTTGTCGTTCCGCTGCCCCCGAAGTTTCTCTTCCAGGAAACCTCGACTGCCCCCGAAGTTTCTCCTTTAGAAAACCTCGCGTCTTCACTTGGCTACTCTCCAAGCTTCAACCTACTTCGCCGGAAACACGTCAGCTTCACACAAGCAGCTGTTGCCACGCGTCTTCGCTCGATAGTGGTAGACACACGCTCTTGTCTGTAGCTCGAGCCTTCACCCCTCAGGTGAAAATCCTCTTCTTCTCCTGCTTTGTCAATACGGACAAAACCTTCGCCGACTACACGGCGGGATACCCTACGCGCTCTGGCGCTAACTTCCGTCTTCTCCCCCTCTCTCATTTCGGCTGATCTATTAAATACCTTCCGCGTGATATTCCAGAAAGTTCTCATCATTTCGTCGGCGTGATGCAGTGCGAAGGCTGGGGAGAGGGCGAGACGGTTCAAAGTCCGTCCCCGACGGATGACGCAACCCGGCACCCCACGCCCCTTTCCATCTAGAAAATTCCTGAGCTTGCTCGGCCGCCGGTGCGAGGAGGTTTCGTCGGCGAACCCACGCTTCCGAGGGGAGAGGGGCGCGCGCCCGGGGAGTCTTTGGATGCTTCTTTTCTTTTTTTATCGCTGACCTCGCGGCGTCTCTCCCGCGCTTTATCGCGAGAATTTGGCGGCGCGCCCTTTTTGAGCACTCGTTTTGTGACACACGACACACACCGAAGGCGACTCGAACAGGAACTCCATACGTTAGACCCCGAGTGGTCATTTGCGTTGCATAAAATACTAGGCCTATGGCCATTCAAAACAAATGGCAAAGCAATGAAGGTGCTGCAACACTTCTTCGAAGAAACGAAGATTTGTGACCACTACTGAGTGGACTATAGTTTAAAAAAAGTGAGCGTGGCGACTACATGTTTGTTTTGCCCATAGGAGAATTTTTGCTCTCACCTATGTAGGACTGTATAATGTACATATGCCATTTTGTTTTTGTTTTTTCTTTATTTGCAAAAAATCAAGTGTAATGGGGTAGCCGTCGCCTAGTAACGGCGACAAAAACTCCTTCGTTTATTTTCTATTTAAATAAAAAAGGGCAGTATTATTGCGAGGCACGCTGCAGAGTGATTGGGGCCACCTTGCATTTTTTAACCTGCTGCACATGCATTGTCTTGCTGTTCACCCCCGTCGGAGGCCGGCGGCTGCCGTGGCAGACAATCTAACCCATCTTCGAGGTAAGCAGCGCAGAGACTGTTGGCGGTTCTACTGAAAAACAATACAGTTTAGTTTTTCGTAGTTTCACCAGAAACATTATCGATGCTGCTTTCATCATTCATTTCAAGTGTGAGACAAAGAGGTGAACGCTGGCAGCGCAACGGCGTACGAACCGAGCGCGTGTAATGGTGTACGTGCGTCACAGCGAGAGTTGAAGGGTCCGGGCCGTGACGTCATGCAAGCCTCCCACCAGGCGGCGCCACTACAACTTCTCTGGGCTAATAAACACGAGTTGCCCTACCCATAGAGTTTCCTTATATACACTAGAGGGAACTGTGGCACTAGTGTCTACGGGAGCTGCAACGCACTGCGCTTCAGCGAGCATGGGAATGATGGGTAGTACACGGATTTGTCTAGTCTTCGTACTTATGGCCTGCTTTTGGCTTCGTGTGTGTTCGTGTGGCTTGGAGCTGTTTTCTCACGAAACAAAAAATCAGGTAATGTTCAGCGGTTGTGCTTCACCACCTTACTTTTTTTAAAGCATAACTTTTCAAATCAGGTCACGAAGTTCAAAAGGGTTCGTTCTTTTCTTTAAAAAGAAACCGTAACCAACACTAAACGAAGCCGCAAGTACGATTCGCCGCCCGCAAGTACGAAGACTATGCAAATGTGCTCACTACCCATCATCCCCATGGTCGCTGAACGATCGCAGCACCAGAGTCCCCTCTAGCTAAATTTAGGAAACTCTGTGGCCCCACCGCCTGGGCCGCACAGCGAGCCAAAGGTGGTGTGCTGTCTGAACCGGCGCGTGCACTCGCCGCCTTGCCGCTTCTAAAAGCCAGCTTTGCCACACTGCCTTCGGTGTGAATGAGCCTAACATGAACAGCAACAGATTCAACAACACAAAAATGAAAACCATGATCAACAAAAATAGAACAGTAGGAAGGGGTGTGTGAGCGCACAACGAAGTGCTATAGATACCGCATTAGCCGCAGTGTTAATTGGTTGAGACACGTTTTAAACAGCGTGCTATATTGCACTGAAACAGGGACAGAAGAGAAAAGTCAGGACGCCGCAAACGCTGGCGTTCGGGGTGTTTTCACTTACCTCCCTTGAGTCTGTGTTCGCATCCCTGTGTATTTGCCATAAATACGTATACCAATTAGGTCAGCTCTCGGTTATTCTAAGTTTGCCATTCATATCTCTCTTTTTCAGTTTTCTTTCGAGTGTGAAACTCGTCTGGAGTTGGTTCATCGTGTGCGGGGTTGCGTTCGCCCTCGCCGTCATCCTGATCATCGGTGGCATATTGACGACCATGCGGCAAAGTTACGGTAACCAGTGCCGATTACACAACCCTTGCGTGTCTATAGAGAAGAATGACATGACATGTTTACAGTAAAAAGGATATTACTTAGGTCCAGCTTAATCAACTCTCTTGTTCGGTACCGCACATTGATCATCCTTTCTACCGGCGTTCCGCTGAAATCCACGCGGCCTTCAGAGGCCCAATTTTAAAGGTACAATGCTGCTCGCGCGAGCACTAAAAGCATTGTGTTTTATTTTTGCTACACATCCGCACACCCGTTTCCCTTTCGTTTCCCACTAGTTGTTGTTCGAAAAGTACGCCACCTCGACAGAATGTAAGTGGCATAATTCGAGACAATCAGTTATTCTTGCAAATAAGCTATCGCATGTATACTAGAATAGCAGAAGTCGTGTCCAGAAACTGCAGCGTTTGTGTCCGCATCTCATGATTATAACAAAATAATTTTATCAATTCAGAAGTATATGACAAAACAGCTACATCGTCACGGTCGACAATTACAATGCTTCCGCGATGCAGCAACCGCAGTGCAATAACGCATCCTTGAAACATTCTCCATTCTCTTGAGTCGATTTCTTTGGCAGATACGGCCATGAAGACGGATGCGGAGGGTGAGGGTGAGCTTCCCACAGCTTCAGCCGTGCATCTCGAGTCGCACTCCGACAGCACCCCCACAAACGAAACTTTCGGTAAGATGCAAGAGTGGCACCAGTGGTGTTAGCGAAGTCGACATAGAAGCTTTCCAACAATTAAATTGTCTTTGTTTTGCTTGCAAGCTCTTCTACTACGGCAATTTTTCTTGAAAGTCGAGAGCACGCACTGAAGATAAAGTTTAAGGAAAAGATGTAACAAGTTGTCGATATGTTCAGCTTTCATCAAAATGCAGTGTTAATAAAGAGAATCTCTCGATGCCAGCTTCGAAAGTCCTCCTAAATACGGACACTGACATCAGTGCAACAAACGCAAAAGTAACAGTCTAGATATATTTATAGGGTTGTGGTGCTTATATTGGTGGTTATGACTACAATTTGCGAACGCCTAAATGTTTCGCACTTCAGCAGAACAGCTGACTGATTGTGTCAGTATTTTAAAAGCTTGCATCCTCTGCGATTTAGAAGAATTGTAGCCAAAGTAACTCTTGCACGCTTTGTGCGAAGATGAGATATGTGCAAAAAGTGTACGACAGTTACGTTCGCTACAATTACTCGAACTCGGCGATGATGCAAGCTTTATAAATACTGACGAAAATATGGAGCTGCATTGATGAAGAACACGTGATATTTAGGCGTTTGCAAATTGTAGTCGTAACCACCAAAGCCCCAAACTGTCAGATCGCACTGCTATAGCACAAAGCGCACTGCTTACACGTAGCTCTTGGAACACGGTCGCCTATACGTAGAGCTTCTACGTATGCTCGCTGGATTTCGTGCCGACCGGCGCAGCTTCAGCCGACTTCAGCCTACGCCATCTCCTGACGCCGACAAGAGCTCTCGCCAGTGGTGCCCCGTCCTCAGACTCCTGCGACCGTCTCCATCTTTCCTATCTTCTCCTTACTTCCGTCGTTCGCTGTCCCTGCGCCTCGCTCTCTCCTTCCTCTCTCTATATATTTTTACTTTTTATTCTTATTCTTTTAATCTCTCCTTTACCCCCCCCCCCCGTGAGCTACTGTTGAGGTGTTCTCCCGCTGAGTGACAGTTACGGGCCTGACTTTTCTCTTTTCATTTAAAATCACTCCCACCCCCTTCCTCGCTTTATATATACATTTTTAATCCTATCCTTTTGATCCCTCCTTACCCCCATCCCTTGTAAGCTACTGTTGAGGTGTCGCACCTGATGCTGACAGTTACGGGGCTCACTCTTCTCTTCTTTTCCCTTTAATAGCCATATAAGAATGTGTAGCGCACGTGCGCAATATTTAGCGGTAACACAATGTTGTCACAAATATACACGAGATTTTTCTTTCGTTGTTTTTACTGTAATTGTTTTTAATTAGAAAGTACACGGCCCGATCCACGTAATTTAACCTGTCCGTCATATTGGAAATTATATCGCCCTCTAACAACACTGCTTTCACCGCTGCATACCTAGAGGCGTTGCCAACCGTGTGAGCTATTTCAATCATAAATGATATGGACTAATTTACACGCAGACGGCTCGGAAGTGTTGTACACGCCATTCGTGTGCACCGTCGGCCTCTCCCTGGACTTCTTCAACCACGCGGGCCTGTTGCGCGAAGACGGTCTCTGCGACTACTTCATCTTCCACTCGACCTTCGTTCGCGACGCACAGGGCCACGTCGACCTGTGGAACGGCCGCAACTACACGCGCGCCTTCCGCACCTTCTTGGCATTCGCCAAGGTGGCCCGAAAGACGTCCTACGGCGTGGCTGTCACTCACAGGTCAGGACGCTGCTCAACGCATGATGCATAGTGTGCACCGGCGGAAAGCGGGGCTAAAAATCAGAGTACCTAAAAATGGTAAAGGCGCTTAGAATATGGCGGTAATACTTTTCCGGAAAAAATGGCACTACGTATTACCTTATATCTTGTTGTTTTTAAGAAACACATCTTTGTTTTGCACGTACGCAATACATTGTAACTGCACACCAGCTATCACATTCAACGTGTGTACTTTATGGCAAGGAAGTTTAATATTCCAGCGTAGGAATACGCCCTTTTCATGGGTGCTTCCTACCGCTGCGTAGAACTCCACAATGTTCAGGACGCCAGGCGCAAATTCATGTTTTCTACAGGACATGGACAGACAACGGTTTCACTCGAAATGTACAGCGTGCTCGACTTTTTTACTTTCCTTCGGTGCCAGTATAGTAAGCGCGTCCAAACGTGGCCGCCGAAGGACGTGTCGCGACATTATACGCTGTGCAAAATCTGAAAGCGAGCGATTCAATAGAATGCTGGTTTCACCCTTTGTTAGCTCTCTCGTTTGCGCTACATTCGGTTTATTCGTGTCGAGTGTCCTCTTTGCGAGATTTTTTAGTCGCCCTTACCTGCGCAGAAAATCGCGTGACGCGCTGCGGCAGCTGGGCACCGAGTCGGGTGTTCAAGAGTTCGCCGCCTACTGGAGCTACGGCGTCCACCATCACGGGATTCTGGACCTGGACGAGAATCGTTCCAGCGGCCTCGGGAACGTGCGTCCATCGTTTGCCTTGCTCAAGGTGAGTTCCGCCCATCTGCGATAAGAAACAGCGTTGATAATTGAGAAAAGCTCACGGGGTCCCTCACCAATTCGCCTGACTAGATCGAAGGCGAAAGCCTCTTTCTCAGTCGGCGCGCTGATCCTCCTTAAGGGCTGTTTCACATGCCACGATTTCAGTGAAAAAAAAATCGTTGCGTTCGCTCCAATCACTCTGTTCGCAACCGCCGCTAATGGCGGTTTCGTTTCACGTGGACCGCGAACGGTCCGCGATTTTCGCTCTGCGACTGGAGCGGCGAGAAGCGTTTCTTGCCACCGTTCTTTGTGGCAGATACTGTAGAATTTTTCAAATACTATGTAACGATCTGTGTGTTGTGATATTAAAGTTCCATGAACGGTAACGAAGAGCACTTGTGTTTCGTCATTTAAGAACACTTTCCAGTCTAAGTTACCTTAAAATTCACAGCATCGGCCATCATTAAAACAAACACGTCGACGCTATTTCGATGGCTTGGCCGGCCCGATCCTATTTCGACGGGTCCCGACCAGAAATCACTCCCGCCGCTGCGATCAAAGCGAAAATTTCCAACATGTTTGACGCTCGCCGCGGACCGCTGCGGCGGGAGCGAACTGGCCTTTTTTTTTTCGCTGCGAGCGAATTCGCGGACTGAAAATTGCTACTTTTTGTGTCAAGTGAAACGGCGTTAAGTCTCCCTCCGCAAGCTTTCTACACTAAACGTGGATTTGCTCTGCCTCCGGGATCGCAGGCGTTCCAGGCCTTCTGCTCCTCACCTGGTTTCGCTTTGCCTCCGTGCTCACCCACCTTCCCCATTTGCTTTCAATAACGAAACGATGCCACGTGATCATGTCATATTATGTGACGTCAAAGAGACGTCATGCAGACATCATAATGACGTCATCGCGTCATGATTGTTTCCGCATTATTCGTGTCGACGCCGACGCAGCAGACGGTCAATTAATGCATTTCATGAGGCACCTAGGGGTTCCGCATTAATAACTATTTTACTAGTGGCACGAGCGCCACGCGAAACACCTGTTTGTCTTCCACGCACTAGACTTGGCACTTCCAGATTTTCGAAAAACATTCAGAAAACAATCATCTCAAAAATATAAATGAATCGTTCTGGTTGAGATTGATGCATACGATGTCGGGGCGTAAATTCACTTCATTCAAGGCTAATTAACTTTCTAAATTGTTAATTAAATTTTATGGAGTCACTTGAGAGACCAAGAGTAGCCCCGATCATCGCGGCATCACACGCTCCTTCCTAAGTGGCCTGCTGAAACCGAAGGCTACACGACGGTAGACGAACGCCGACGGGTGAGCGCCGCTATACCTGAATAAAGGGTTCGGGTCGCCTCCAATTATTTTTTTTCAATTGTCCCATTTAATACGCTCTTAAATTGGGAAAAAAATGGTGAGCGACTCTACTACTTGGCGTAAATTTAATTAAGACAGTTAAGTTTTGTTATTATATATAACAGCTGATAACCAAGTTTAGTTAGTAAAAAAAATTACTAATCACACGTCACTAGCCAAGATAGCCGGTGCTGGCAAGTTTTGACAGCGTGCAAGTAAATAGGGTGTAGTTGAAGTCATGTGACATAGCCTCACCCTAACCTGGACAGTACTGCCTTCAATATCGGCCCGCATCTTCAGTCATTAATCTCCCATCCTACAGCAGAATGCGGTGAGGAGAGGATTCAAGAAGCTGCGAAAGAATACATTGCTTTAAGCATGAAGAGCCCTAGCGTGTAGATACAAAAAACATATTGCATGGAACCGGCACCCAAACGACGTTTAATATGCACGAGGAAATTAAGATTGGAGCCTTGAAGAATGCCAGATGAAATAAGAAATTTCCAACATTCATGAGAACAAGGGATCATTATTATCATACAGAGAAAACGTATACATCAACAATGCGTCACGCATGTATGTATGTATGTATGTATGTATGTTTGTATGTATGTATGTATGTATGTATGTATGTATGTATGTATGTATGTATGTATGTATGTATGTATGTATGTATGTATGTATGTATGTATGTATGTATGTATGTATGTATGTATGTATGTATGTATGTATGTAGGTATGCATGTATGTATGCATGCATGCATGCATGCATGCATGCATGCCATGGGAAGCGTCTTTGTTGTTTAAAATAGTAGGTATCCTATGTGTGTGTGAACTAAACATTTGATTTATTTGTCACGTACAATTGATGTTTGCGTGTGATTTGAAAGTAGCCTTTCAGGATGTAATCTTAGGTGGCATTTCGCGCAATAATAATTGTTGGGCCTTACCGTTCGTAACCCCCGATTTTTTTTTTGTGCGCATCATTCATGTCATGTGATGTTATTTTTCTTGGTGATATAGGCGAGTGTGCGGTGGCAATAAACATTATGTTGGAAGTTAGCGCCTGTGCCGTGTGTCCTCGTCTTGTGTCCCCGTTTCTTTGCGCTATTTTCTGTCGCCCCGATATGATTATGGGGAATGTCGTAACGGAGAACGGCGGAGGTTTTAACTATCTGGGATTATTTAACATGCACCTAAACCAAACCACGCGACCTTGTACCATTTTTCCTCCATATATGTGCGGCCTCCACAGCCAAAATTCGATCCGGCGACCTTCGGGTGAGCAGTCAAGTACCATTGCAACTAGAACACCGCAGCGGGCGTGGCACTTCGTGTCGCTCACTAACCAGAGCATATTTCGGAAGTTTCGCTGTCAGTGTGTTCATTTTATTCATGACCTCACTGTAAGCGCTTAGTCTAATAATCAACTCCGGTTGTTTAGGTGTAGCGTTTACATCTTTCTCGTTATCTCCACAGGCCTTCAAGTACCTACAGCACGCGCAAGAGAAAAACGATGCTATTGACACAGCCACACTTCTTCTCGGATGCTCAATCATGCTGCATGAGGACAGTTCACTGCATCATATCCTGATCGATGAATTACGGTGAGAAAACAAGGGCTTCCTTGTCACACTCAACCGTGGCCACTAAATAAAAAAAGATTTGGTGGCCGTGCCTCAACTTTAAAAAGAGATCGCTCTCACACAGATATGTTTGTCGAATACTGGCAGATTAGCACAACGGCATCGGGCAAAACGGAATCGCTTTAACGACGCGTACGAACAGGAAGGTGCAGTTTTACCAAACTTATGACTCTCGCGCCCTATTCCAGGTGACGTATCATTGATAAAGAAACCAACCTATATTGGCACAGGTACCCACATCAATTGCTAAATAAATTGCTGCACTGTATACACTCGAACATGCGGTGATCACACGTGCCTCTGCCTCAGGCTGTCATATTATGTTTTTTTTTCACGTGCCAGACGTTTACTTTTTAATGGGGGCATATGAAATTCAATATTTTTTTTTCCGTACCACAAAAAAGTCACGTTTGTCACTTTCTGTGGAAGAACCTTTCACTATGCTGTTCTTAAGATCTCTTCAGGCAAAGCCTTCTTTTGATTCCTGCAAGTATCGCACCATGATTAATGTGATCTCCAACGCTGTGTATGCAGCTCGTTGTAGGCGTTCTTCGCCCAAACAGCGCCGAAGCCACAATATCGTAGCAGTAAATACTACGATGCGAACGTTGTAGCCACCACGCATTCAAACATCACATAACGAGTCATTTCTCTGTTGCCGCAGTAAGGACAACCACAGGCGTGCACACGACCACCTTGAAATTTTTGTGTCAGTACTGTTTAAAGTAGGAACTTGTTAAAAAATTAGTTGTCTGATGATTATCAATTCTCCATACGACAATCCTGCAACTTCCACGTGCTGTTGTGGGTTGTGAATGGCACCGAAATTCACCGTTGATGTGCGTATTCTTAGAACCTAAACTTGCAGACTTTCGTTGTTCGTGATAGACTCGTTAACCCGGTCGCGCAGTGTCCTCCACGTGGACGTCTTAATCATCACCACTCACTTGATGACGTCCGAGGCGATGGACAGGACGGTCGTTCCCCCCACTGCCCTGACGTCTTCGCATGGAGGCCTCCCGCCGGCCATCGTAAGTGTTCAGTTCGGACATGCGAACCAACTGACCACGTGGAACGCATTTCCTTTATTGGGAGGGGGGGAGGGGGGGTCTAAGTCATCTAGCAGAACGTTCCCCACATGCTGTGCCACGAACGTGTTTTATCAAGCAGAAAACGACTGGTGCCAGTGTGTGTGTTATGCGACGTACGTTCACCAATATCGTAACTAGTCTACGCGGTGACCCTTCCAACGCGCATCATGGGATTCGCCAAGCCGTGCCGCGTTACGTGAAACGTACGCTCCGTCATCACGAGTCGACTCATCGCACAGGTCGAACGGCTTTGATGCAAGTGCCTTTTGAGTGCGGGTCCACTTAGTTATACCAGCAATATTCAGTAAGCTTTCCAACCGCATGATCGTATTTACAAGAAGCGACATCGTGTCATCCAAAGTGCGTCGCGTACCCGTACAGATGCCTGATTCGCCTTTTAAGACACCCTTAGTGGATGAAGTCATCTACAGCGTTAACGTGATAAACTGTAAACGTACATGTCACAAAAATACGCAGACACTGAAAGAATGACGTCATGTCGTTTCCTCCACTCCGATGGCTAGTTTACATTCGAGATGGTTTCGGATGCCGTCGCATCAATTTTTTTTTTTTTTGTGGCACTACGTGCAAACACTCGTGCAGCTCATTATATGATGATGCGAAAGGAAGTGCAGAACATAAGCATCGCATTCACGTACAATTAATGTGGTTCTGGCTCGACACACGCCGCATCTGGAGCAACGTCGTACCATGCGTCTTTTCCATTCATTTTAAACTTATACCAGCCAGCTGTTTCCCCACAGTCGTAAACCATTTCTCTTTATGAACAGCTGGACGTGGCACACTACGTGTGGGATTCCGACTACCTGAGCCATCCCACCGCCATCTGCTTCACGCTCACTATGGCAGTGTTGGCCTACGATGTACCCGCGAAAACCCGCGTTGGAGCTGCCTACGACAAGCCACCTGCGCGGTTGCCCATAAAAGAGGTTTGTGTACGCACTCGCTTTCAACGGTGGTTCGCGTTTCGAGACTTACATGCCATTGGTTACTACGGCCATGCGGCCAACTATAACCACCGAAGTGGAAAATTGGGTAAGAGGTGGTAGTTGCTAAGCACCATAAAAGAGCCATGAAGTCCAAAGCATCAATCATTGAGGTTATCTCGTTCCATTACTTTACTATTACACTTTGAAAAAACTGGAAACATTATCATGTGCTAGTTTGTCACACGAGGCCACAAGGAACTTCGAGTCAAAGTTTTTTTTTTCTCTCTCTCTCTTGAAAGATGTGCAGGTATTCGAACTACCCGCAAGATATCAAGTACGGAAACGGCACAGTGATTAGTCGGTTTTACTCTACGCCGAAGAGCCGTCTTTACCTGTTTGACACGAAGGAAAGCTTCCGATATAAGGTATGAAACGCTTTATATGTAGTTTGACGCAAATCTACGATCTCCACATCATTTTTCTTGTGTTTTTTAATTTTTCGCACACGCACGGCCATTTAAATTGCTGTTATTTATTAGTACCACGCATCTAATATACAATTTAATTGATGTTGCTCATCCTAGTGAAACGCATACATACATCATGTTTGTCTAATTAGTTCTAATATGTTGATCTGTGTCTTGTTCAGTGGTTTTCAAGTTTTGCAGCAATCCACACCATTCGCTCTTTTTGCACATGAACCAACAGAAGGTTCCTTTGAAAGATTTAGATGCGAAGCAGCTTATGGTCGGGACTTGTCCCTTGTCCGTCGTCGTAGCCACGCTAGTACCCGAAGCACCCACTAGATGGTTCTGTGGTCACTCGCTCCACTCCGGTGCGTCCTATGGTACGAGTGGAGACCGCTAGTGGCACTGCGCTGCTCTGCATAATAAAAGCTTTTACTCCTCTCTCTCTCACACACACACACACACACAGCGTAGTAGCATGAATGACGACATGAGCATTAGTGCGACGGAGGCGAGGGCTCGCAAAACGATGGTGTGCGCAACCATGAACGTCAATACGAAGATGAATAAAAAGCACCTGTTTACGGAACTTTAAGCCGACCCATGGCTGATTCGCATCCTACTCACGGTTCTCTTTACGGAGAAACCTGTGCGTTTTGTTTAGGTGGTTCATATTTTTGTGGTGCATATAGTATTTTGTAGTGCTTCTCTTAATTACAACAAAGCACGTCATGGGCGCTATGTTGTACAACAGCCGTCTTCGTTTCGACGTTTCGGGATACTACATTGTCATGTCTTGGACTCACGTTTACCAAAAGGGTTCAACTTTAATTGAAGATCGACGCAGCGAGTCCTGGAGAGTAAAGTTGCAGGTGTAACCTTGGAGTGCAAGAAAACAGCCGAGAGGGCCAGATAAAATAAACGGGTGTTAACGACATCTTAGTCGAAACCGAGAATAGATAGGGCTCAGGGCATGTAGCGAGATACCGAGATGACCACTGCGCATTGACAGGGACTGACTGAATTCTAGGAGTAGCCAAGCATGGTAGGTGGAGACAAAGTCAGGTGAGCTCATGAGATTAAGAATTTCGCAGGTATAACGTGGGCACTGCAAGCCCGGGAACGAATTAATTAGAAAAACATGCAAAACGTATTTGCCCTGCAATGGGCGCAGACAGGCTGATGACGATGGTCACGCCTGAATCCTACGGTCCCATTTTCATTTGCCTGTGTCGACTGGAAGGTGACCGCAACGTTACTTTTCTTCTCAGTCGATTGTATTGATTCCCCCTCCCCAGCCCTGAAGGTTCTCCACACTCAGCTCTGCCTCTGAGATCGAAGGCACTGGAAACCTTCTGCGAGTCGAGTCATTTTTGCAGTACCTCCAAGTTCGGTCCACCTTGAGCCAAGGAACGATGTCATGTGATGGCGTCATGTGACGTTTTTTTTCATTCGTGACATTCTGATGACGTCATCAATTTCATTGCATCAGTCATGCTGGCGCTGATAGTCTCTTTCCGCGTCTGATGAGACATTGAAAGCTTTCTCCTAAATAAGACGCTTTAGGTGCGGCTGCTTACTTTAAATCGGATAAATGTGTTTCTTTTCATGCAAACTTCGTCTCTTCGCCACAGATGTGCACGCTGCGACAAGCGTTCCCCTACTTCGACCACGGCTGGGCCGTCTTCGACGTGGACCTCGAAGACTACGACGGCACGTGCAACGGCGCTCCAAGAAGCTTCGATCGCGTGCACGCCATTCGCGAAACCTTCGACGAGTACCTCACACTCGGACACAGTCGGCCGCCCACGCAATCGTGCTGAAACCGCGCCCTCGTACGTATACTTGCCAAATAAAAAGAAATGAAAGCCTATATCTCAGAAGGTCGTCTACGCCACCAACGCAACGACATTTACCTGCGCCCAGTGGGTCCGCATTCAGCGTGCTCATTCGTGCCCATTATTTCAAGTATATACAACGATAATCATCTGAGTCCCCCGCTACGCCGTTCTGCGGGCCTCATGAACGTTTTCTTGTTTTGGAAAGTAAATACCCAGAAATTAACTATAACTTCATCAGGATAGGCGCTCGACCTTGATGAAATAGCATAGTAACGAATGAGAAGCACTGCTAAACGACAAGAACAAAGGAGGTGGACACAACGTGTGGTGCACAGACGTTGGGCGCTGCCCTTTGACAAGCACTTTAGATCTGCTGCAAGTCCACCTAGGTGCTGTGCAGCGGTTACGGGACTCAGTTCCTGGCCTGAAGGTCAAGGGTCCCGGTCACGGCGGTCGCATTTCGACTCCATCGAAACGCCAGAGGCCCGAGTACTTTACGATATCTGTGCATGTTAACGAACAGCACGGTCGAAATTACCGGAGCCCTCCACCGTGCCTCGCATATCGTACCATGGTCGTGGCTCATATAACTTCGGATATTATATATTAGAAAGTTTTTAGATCGGGGCCATAAGTTCGGGGCCCCAAAGCCATTTGCTTGTGCCCGCTTTGGGTTAAGCGAGCTAAAGAGTTCTCGAATAGAATCTGCGGCGTTTTGAACACTCCCTCTTATCTAGGTCGAGGGTCTTGGCCGAGGGCAGTATTTTCACTGGGTGCCATCACATTTCTTTTTTTTTTCTTTTTTTGACGCTGATCTTTTGGGGCCGATTTTGGGACTCCCGCTAAATTCGAGAAATAGTGTCCCCAACGCAAAACCCAAGCTCTTCTCGGGTGTCGCCCATGCGCAGTGGCCCCGACGCTATTTTTTCGGGGCTCCAAAACGATTGGGGCCCCTATTTTCTAAAACTCCTATTATTGTAAATTTGTCACAGGGGCTCGCTCGAAGCTGTTCGATAATTCGCTCTGCCTCGTGAATTATCTAAAATAGGGAGGCATATACAGCGCTGCGCAGTGCCCGGTAATCCAAAAGCGATATTCGGAGAAAGCGTGCACGTGAATTCCACCACTTTTTGTGCTTCCTCGGACATCACGGTTACTGAAATAATTAAAATCGAGAACTGTTATTTATTCACCGGCGGCTACATTTGATCTCCCAGTGCTCACGAGAGGGACAAGAAGTGAACACCACCTGCATCCCGATTATAGTTTTCATCGACCAGCATTACACGCATGTGTAGCTGAGCCGCTCTAGAGTCTATTGTACGTTACGGGTGACTGGCGTCCTTGAGTACGTGTCACGCATGAATTGATTGATTGATTGATTGATTGATTGATTGATTGATTGATTGATTGATTGATTGATATGTGGGGTTTAACGTCCCAAAACCACCATATGATTATGAGAGACGCCGAAGTGGAGGGCTCCGGAAATATCGACCATCTGGGGTCTTTTAACGTGCACCCAAATCTGAGTACACGGGCCTACAACATTTCCGCCTCCATCGGAAATGCAGCCGCCGCAACCGGGATTCGAGCCCGCGACCTGCGGGTTAGCAGCTGAGTACCTTAGCCATTAGACCACCGCGGCGGGGCGAGGGTCCCGCATGGGAGGCATCTAGAATGCAAGCCAGGCCCACTACCACGGTGCAAGGCCACTAGACTGGAATGCCGGGTATACTGCACTCTTAGTGAACTATACAAAAGCCACAAAACGTCGAAATTGAAAAAAGCAGAGCAGTAGAACCAGAGACAGACACAGCTGAGACATGGCACTAACAACTGACGTTTATTTCGGAACAACCTTTCTTCCAAGTCCATACAACGCATGCGCAGATAACGAACCAAAAAAAAAAAAACGCCCGGCAATCTAATCTTGGTAAATCACCTTTGTGCTAAAAACAAACATACTTTCTTGGTGACATAAACTGAGGCTGCGCTAACACATTTGTTAGGACCCAGTTTCCAGATATGAAATGCCTCAATAATCTCCCGTTCACGCTGCGTCTTAGCCGTACCGAAAATTGTAACCTTATCGCAGAGGGGCGTGCAAACATTTCAACGTTTTGTGGCTTTTGTAATTCACTAAGTATGTACCAACTTGCCCAACAAGCAACCCTTCTAATACTATACTCTGTAACATTTGTTTTTCTGGTTTAACGTCCCTAAACCCCGATATGATCATGAGACGACGTAGTGGAGGGCTCCGGTAATTTCGACAACCTGGGATTCTTTAACGCACATCTAAATCAAAGTTTACGGATCTCTTGCATTTAATCTCATCCTATGCAGCCACTGAGGCCGCGGGATTTGACCCAGCTGTTTCCGGGTCACAGTTTGAATTGAATTGAATTGAAGTTTATTTGTCCTGAAATTCTTGCAGGATCGCAAGCAGAGGCTAAAGGCTATATAGCCTGACATGGGGTCTCTGCTCCTAAATACAGTTTGGCACGCAGGCCGCTCAATCTGTGGCATATGTTTTCAGAAATAAATATATGTGAAGAGCACAACAAACACCACACAGAAATAAATAACACAACAAATAAACCATAACACAACAAAATTTAGCATGGTCTTGTTACACAATTTCAGGGAAAACATTAGAAAATCACTTCATCACAAAAGCGTCATCTGTAAAGAAACTTCATCAATACAGAATGTAAAATAAAGCACAAGAAAATAAACTACAACACACAACTTAAATTGATAGTGTGTAACAAATCAAGTACAGAAACTTTAATAAGCATACTCAATATCATGGTTCATTAGGATGGACTTGATAATGGTGTTCGAAGGTACGGAATTGAAATCTATGAAACCGTGTAAACGATTGTGGGTATTTGATACTGAATGTGTTGCTTGCCATAACTTGTCTTTATTGCTGGGATTTCCCGGCGTTGCTGACGCATGGTATATGCGTCAGCAACGCCGGGAAATCCCAGCAATTAGAGCGCCATACCCACAGACCACCGCGGCGGGGTCAGAAATTTCTATAATCTTAGCAGCACGCATTTGCAGTGATAGGCCTTTTTGCGCGTACGACAATGGAAATGTTGAAAAGCATGCCGTTTCGTCCCTAGGCGTTCAAGCACTGAAGCGCAGCGATCGACTGGAGTAAAGCTATGGGTCATATAGTTATTTCATAGAGCTACGCTCTGTTGCAGTACAATGCCGCTAAGCTTAAAGCAGTCTAAGCCAATCAGATAAGGCCAATGTGCAGATAATGTCTGTCTGCGACGTGACCAGACTTTTGAACCCCACCTGTACAACCGGTTCTAAATTAGCATGAAGCGGAGCCGTGCCGTAGGTTGACCTCCAGTAAAATCCACGACAGCTGCAATATACGAGTAACTGATGACAAAACACGGTACTGCGCTGTCCGGTGGACTCTGCTCAATGTCTAACAAAATGCCCCAATATGTACAACGTACGTATCAAGAGAAATAAAAGGCGCTTCTTGGAAGCGGCGGCGAAGTATGTATACTTTCCATCACAGAGGAGGAGTATTTTTTAGAGGTTGTGCGAACAGGAATAATGATGATGATGATGACGATGATGATGGTGGTGGTGGTGACGATGATGATGATGATGATGATGATGGTGATGGTGATGATGATGATGATGATGATGATGATGATGATGATGATGATGATGGTGATGATGATGATGATGATGGTGATGGCGGCGGTGACGACGACGACGACGACGACGACGACGATGATGATGATGATGATGATGATGATGATGATGATGATGATGATCTAAACAAATGGCTCACACCCACTCTGGGGATCATGAACCGACAGGCACTCGCATCATCCTCAACTTTGGAGAAAGAACGCTGAAATTAAACATGGCTACGTAAAAAAAAACACATAGGACAAGCGCAAACTTCCAATCAAAATTTTATGGCCATGAAAGCATCTTAAAGATACTTGCGCGAACATTCAAGAAAGAAAAAAAAGATTAGTGATAAAATAAAGGAATGATGGTTTAACCACACCAACCTCTTCGTTAGCTGCAGTCGAAATAAGGAGCTACCACGCTTTATACCAGATGCTCACAAAATCATTTATGTGTGCATGCGTACGTACAGTTTCAAGTTAATCTGTGACTTGAAAGATATCAGGCCCTAATAGTACACAAATGTATGTTGAAAATGCGAAGTACCGACGATTACAATCTTTCTGCATATAAAAGCATAAATATCGCAACTTTATTTCCGCAAAATGATTTCTTATATCACTATTTTTTTTCTTCGTGTTATATCAGCAGACTAGAACACCCATATTACTCAAAGTAGTGCTTGATCACATGATGAGAATGTATTCAGTTATGGTATTTTAATTATGCACTTCCTGCATTTATCTATGCGGAAGTTGCTAGAATACCTTCGTCGTAAAATACGTCTACCTGCATTTGATTTCCAGTTCATAACGATATTTTCTCCCATCCCTCATCTTTATAAACTACCCTCTTTGTGTAACATAAAGCACCAGCGTCGGCATTTGACATGAAATGCGAAATAAATAGTTTTTGTCAATTTCTGTAATTAAATTATACGCTTCGGTTGAATCATTGTTGATCCTTTTGAAGCCTTTTCCGCGCATTAAGCAGTTGAAGCGGATACCAACGCGTGTGCCAGTGGCATATACTTACTCTGCAAGATGTACGACGCAGCGTGATTTAATAGCAACAACGTACAAAAATATAGAGCACTTAAATACTAACCAAATTAATCGCACATTCAGTAGATACAGTCTTTATTGTACCAAAGAAAAATATGATGTGCAATTATAGGTTATGACTAATGAAGTGGCAAAAGATGTAGAAGAAGACGAACCCAGAGCGAGAACAAGAACCAGAGTGTCAAGGATCATCATCATCATCATCAAGAACGCTCACAGTAAGAAGACTCCGAGGATGCCCCGAGGTGTGCTCAGTTTTCTGTTTACGAACCTTTCGAAGGTCTTAGTAATGTCCGAAAACTCCCTGAGGCAGGGCGCGGCATGGAGAGTCTCTAGATGTTCTTCTAGGCAGCAGCGTTAGCAGCATTCCCGTCCGACTTGTGCCCTTGTGTAATGAATCATTCCAGTTCGAGAATCCTGAGGCGATTCAGAAACAAGCCTCGAGTCGTAATTTCTCATTATCGCAACATCACCTATGTGCGACAGTTCGGCCGTGGAGGTATCGTGCGCGTATCACCAGAAAGAGATTGCGTAGCGGAACTATACTGGAGCACTCGTCATTTGCGTCCATCTCGGGCCATGCATACTGTATGTCCCACCTCACCTAGCATGCACTGAAGCCTTGTAAGTACTTTCAATTGACTCACGGCTAAGTCCGCACGAAACATTCGAAATGACCAGAGCAGTAGCTGTCTACTAGTGCAATCGCATTGTAGACAATGTAAGGGTGTACCAGCGGAGTCGGTCATTGCAACTTTCGCCAAAACATCGTGCTTACCTAAAATAAAAGCTTGATCACTAATCTTCGGAGTTCAATTCTTAGAATCACGTACCTTGCAACGTCTAAAATTTTGGTGCTGGGCCGTGGTGCTGGCATGGTGTAAATCTGGAATACAGTGTTGCACGTGCGGTGATGATCCAACACATACTGATAGTGCTACTGCCCGAGAGAAGTGTTGCCACTGTGATGGTGCTCATAGAGTGGACTATTCTGGTTGCCCCGTTCAGTTTCAGTTTCAGTTTATTTCAGTTTATTTATTTTTACTTTCGTACAAAACATACACGCTTACATAAACATACAGAAGGAGGTCCCAGAGCACTTGGCTGAAGGGGGACCTCCTGTCAGAAAATGTGATAAATATGCACAAGTAAAATGCAGCAACGTGGAATAAGTTATACAAATAAATGAAATACAGACTAAAAAAACAAATTTTAACAATCATAAGTACAACAAAACACTGCAAAGAACATATAAAAAATAAAAGAAAAACCCAAATATTATTGACGAAACGAACAGAGGAACGAAAAAAGCAAGAAAAAGATGAGTGGCTGTGGCACCATTAAGAGTGCATGAATATGAACAGCTGTAGATAATATTGCACATCTTAGAGTTCTATGGTACCCAGCAGAAAAGTAAATAATGTGTTTTTAAAAATAGCTAATGATGAAGACTGCTTAACGTTAAGGGGAAGACTGTTCCAGGTTGATAAGGACGTGAAATAACCAGAGTGTTTTCCATAATTAGTATGGACTAATGACAATAATAAATGGTTGTTAGCTGCAAATCTTGTTCGGTTGGTGTTTACTAGAACAGCGTCTGGAAATATGTTTACTGCAGGAGGGTTCTTCATTATTTTAAATAACACTATGGATAAATTGTATTTAACAAGGTTGTCTAATGATAGGATTCTGTTATTATGAAGAATGTCGGACACACAGCAGCTGAATAAGCTGAACGTTAATATACGGATGGCCTGATTTTGTGAATGTTGCAGTGGTGCTATGTAGTTGCAACTGAAACTGAACTGAAACTGATGGTGTGGATCACTTACATGAGTTCTACCCAGATTTTGTCATAGCACTGAAGCTTCTATCTTCGGAGTATGCGATTCTAGCAAAAATATAACGGAGCGCTCCTTCACGTAGGACACTGTACATTGTACATGTCTATTATCCATCAGGAGTTCAGCACACAAACCCTCTGGATTGTACCGTCTCTACTAGTGGTAGTTATGTCCTGCTGGCGGGTGACCTTAACTCGCATCATGTGACATGGAGCTTACGGACAGACTCGTGCAGAACTAGGTGGTGAGATTGGCCTCAGGGAAACTGTCTCATTTGCCAATACATGTCTCCGTACATTTGTCAGAGCATCAGATGCTGCTTTTCTATAGACTTTTTTCGGGATCAGGCCTTAGTACCTGCTCTTCGTTGACCGTCAGTTATGCTACAATAAATGGCCACATTCCGGTGTTATTTGACGTTATATGCGCTGTAAAATACAAAATTTCTAAAGGGCTCGCCATACGGCTGTCGCAACAAATAAATGTGGCTCGACACAACCAGCTGTTGTGGATTTGCGTAATCGTGCTTACGGTGGTGTATTAGGTTAGAGGCGTCTTCGGGACGCGTTACGCTGGATAATATAACGTACCTAGCCAACTGAGGGCACACTGCGGGCATTCATTTAGTGGCGACTGTATTTTCATTCTTCATAACACCTTTTATTTTGTTGTTAAGGACCACTATAGCAGCCAATGTGTTTTTTTTTTCCTCTTCACTAGTCTTCTTGAAGGCTCCTCATAGCCAGTTGCGTTTCTTAAAACACGTGTACAAGATCAGCACGCCACGCTGAGCCAGTCACGATTCGGAGCTTTTCGACTATACGCGCTGTTGTCGCCGCCTTCGCAGTCGAAAACGCACAACGTGAAGCGAAATCATTTGATCGCGCCTGACAGCCACGTGAGAAAGGCAGAAAGGGCGTGCGACTGTACGACAAAGCAGCGTACGAGTCAGTTCATTGGGTCAATCGAGAGCTTATTTCCTCGTGATGGCACGTGAACAGACTGCTGGTCACGTCACGAATAGTACCGAATAGACGGCATACGCCACAAGAGAATAGCTTGGGCTCTTCGTGTTTTCAAAGGTTGTTCGGAGGCCCTTTGAGCCGAGCTGTGCGAAGTGGGGCGAGAGACGCAGAGATGACAAATACGACTCGTCTACACTCTGATAAAAATATATATATATAAAAGTCAGAACCACGACTATTTTCATGCACTGCACCCTGTCAGGTAGCACCCTAAATCGAACCAAACACGACAATCGTCGTTTTGATTTGTAAAAATAAAAAAACGGCACCTTCACAGTTAAAATATCACGAAAGACGAAGCAAATTAAAAACCTGCGCCGCATTTCACCGAGAGGAACTTTCGTGGTGTCCGAAGTATAGCATGGGGTGAGATAGAACAGCATTGATGTGCCATTTCATTACGTTGTTGCATGTGCGAATAGCGAAGACTATAGTCAGTGCCAGGGGCGTAGGCAGACGTATTTTCCGGAGGTGGGGGTTCGGGTTTAACCATACCTTATGTGTGTTCCTGCGCGCGTTTTTAGGTCGACTCTATATATACGGAAGCAAAATTGAACATTTGCTTGTATATGTATATTGCGCAAAATCGATAGATAAGCGCTCTGAACTCGAAACTGGTAGAGGCAAACTGAACGAAATATAGGCAATGGTAGTGTAATGCTATACGACATTCCCCCTTTCAGAGAATTGAAAGGGCGGATGGCAGCGGTGGACACTACCAGTCGAGCGCCTGTGACCGCGTTCTTATTTTATCTATATTAGTCACCAATGCATGACGACAAGCTTCAGAAATCTGAATTAACGGAATGGCTGTTGCGAAATACCGGGGACAAGTGGAGTTCCAGTGTAGCTAGACAGTAGCCTCTTTATTTCTAGCTTGGCCAGAAGTTTTACTAGCTGAATAACCACAAAGCCAGTGGGTTCACACATTAAGCTTCAAGACATTATATAGTTAAGTGAAAGCGGCTAATCCCGACCAGCATTTAAAATATACTGTTGCACGACCGCTCTAGCCACGGCTTATCATGTCGAGTTTATAATAAACAGGTAATTTCCACTTCATGGCATGACTATATGCTTTACTATATCTCGCGATCGCATTACATAGAAGCTCTGACTTAGCCTGTCAGAACGTGAGTTCATTATTTGTTTTTTTCTGCACTTTTTTTATGCTTCACCAACATGCAATATATAAGGTTCACCTCATTGCACAACTGTACCGTGCCGAAGCTTGCTTTAGAAACCAAATATTAAGTCGAGTAAGTAAGATCATTGACAAATATCGTGCTTTGCGATGGCGATTTGATAGTTGCTATTCGTGAGGATTTACTCTCATTCTCCAATTTTTGTAGAAGCGGAAGGCTATAACCGCGGCTTTAGGGAAGGCAGTTTTGAAGGCCCTTTGCCAAGGGACGACTATTTTTCCGGTAAGTACAGTTTCGTATTTCGTAACAACAAAAATCGACTTCGGTAATTTAAAAGAAGCGATGAGTTCATTTTCGCAATTCATATTAGTGAGAAATTGTGTTGTTCCAGTGAACATATTACAGTATTTCACTGCCTCTCATGCCACGATGCGATCCTTCAGAATTTTTCGAGCAACCTTAGTGAGCTATTTTGTACAATCTTTCAGACCCATACAATCTCGGTATCGGACCCCACCCAAGTAAGCACGTGTGCCTTGCTTGTTCATATATATTGACACTCTCGGCGGTTTTTCCCATGGCCATCATGTCATATATATATATATATATATATATATATATATATATATATATATATATATATATATATATATATATATATATATATATATATATATATATATATATATATATATATATATATATATATATATATATATATATATATATATATTTATATATATCAGAAAGACGCGTATACCTAAGGGCTCGTTTTTCCGTGTTTTTACACAATATTAATAAGATCTAGCAGACAATAATGCCAATGAAAGTATAGGGGAAGATATTAGATCAAATTGTAATGTAAATATGAAGAAAAGAGGGTGAAAAATAAAATTTGCCGTGGGCAGGATCCGAACCTGCGAGTTCAGATAGCAGGTTCGGATCCTGCCCACGGCATGTTATCTTTTCACCCACTTTTCTTCATTTTTTACATTACAATTCGATCTAATATCTTCCCCTATACTTTCCTTGGCATTATTGTCTGTTAGATCTGATTAATATTATATATATATATATATATATATATATATATATATATATATATATATATATATATATATATATATATATATATATATATATGTGTGTGTGTGTGTGTGTGTGTGTGTGTGTGTGTGTGTGTGTGTGTGTGTGTGTGTGTGTGTGTGTGTGTGTGTGTGTGTGTGTGTGTGTGTGTGTGTGTGTGTGTGCTTTTTCCGCCCCCTATATGTAAAAATAACTAAAAGGAAAAAGGGGGGTAGCCCGTACCACCAAGAGGTATAACGGGCTCAAGCCAATCTAACATAAATGAAGAGGGGAAACTTCCCAAATTTTTATTTTTATTTGAAAAAGCCAATTAGTTAAAAAAAACATGGGTAAAACCTAGTGAGTGCAGCATGAAACATAATAAATAAACTAGTTAGCTTCTCAGGAATGAGCAGGTCGATATGCAGCAGCAGTGTATTTCCCCCACTTGAGTTTTTGGAGTTCGTGTGTGTGTGTGTTGCGTGGGTGGTGTGTGTGTTTGTGTGTGTGTGTGTGTGTGTGCGTGTGTGTGTGTGTGTGTGTGTGTGTGTGTGTGTGCGTGCGTGCGTGTGTGTGTGTGTGTGTGTGTGTGTGTGTGTGTGTGTGTGTGTGTGTGTGTGTGTGTGTGTGTGTGTGTGTGTGTGTGTGTGTGTGTGTGTGTGTGTGTGTGTGTGTGTGTGCGCACACACACACAGAAGGCGGGGCGACCAAAGCGGCGAGGCCGCAACGCGGAAAGCGGATCCAACCACCTCTCCAAGCGGCGAAAGCGGGAGAAAAACCAGGCGGCAAGGGCGATCGCTCTCGGAGCAATTTTTTGCCGCCTTACGAGGCTTCCCATTTTGCCGCGGCCAGTCAGAACGCCACGCAACGGAGGCGCCTGCTGATACGTCACAGGGACACATGGGCGAAAGCGCGAGTTATCCGCTTATAGGGAACCGAAGCTCAAGTTTGCGGAGCGATGACAACGCCGCGCTTGACCCTGGCGGTGAGCTCTGGAACACTTGAGGAGAGACGCAGTAGAGGTCGCAGGCGAATGAGTGTGTTTCGCCTAAACGGGCGCGCATGCGACGCGCGCACAACGCGTTCTGAAGTCGCTGCGGGGAACTTAGGCCCCATGGCCATTAGCTTGACCCGCTAAAACGAGACACTCGCTGTGCAAAGTTGCCTTTCCGCGATGGAAGAAACGGCCCCACGGAAGCCTCGGCGAGGTCCGAAGCATTGTGTTGTCAGCTGCCACAACAATGCAGAAAACACCGAGGGACGCTTTTCATGTGTAAAGCTATATTAGTTTCCCACCTAGTCACAGCTGGCGAACACATCTGCGTTCGCGAATGATAGAGGAAGCATGACACAAAAGCCGGGAAAAAAAAGGCGAGCACTTGACTCACTGTGGTTAAACTTAGCTTGCTGCTTCACGGCGACGTCAGCGGGTCATGCGCGGCACGGAGGGCATGACTCTATTACTTCTCGGACATTTTAATGCCACGACCGTATAACTTTAGCTTTTATTTATTTTTTCAACACGCCGCATACATAAACGCCAATACAGTACATCGATAGAGTATTCGTATTCATGTCGGCAGAATGAGACATACCTCGAGACATACGTGCACGGTATTATCAGGGAGAACTCGAGAAATGCATTTCGCAGTGACTCGGGCGTCTTCCTCTTCCGTCGGCTGTTCCACATCATAAACTTGACTAACGAGCTTTGCTCCTTTTGTTCGATTCGCTTCTCGTAAGTGCTTGTCCAGCTCAGAGATCTTTGTGAAGCCGCACTGCCGGCAATGCATTGTGAGGTGCCTCAAACGCAGCGCACGCTCTCTGCACGAGCACGTAAGCGAGCGGCAGCGTATTGGAGCAAAGGGGAAACGCGCCATCTACATCCCCGCTTTCTAGTTTTCTACCACAAATGGCGCTGCTTGTCCGAACTCGTAGCGCCACCATGCGTTGCTTTGGCTTCCTATTTTGCCGCGCGGCGATCCATGGGAAGCTGGTCGTCTGACAAGTTCACGCACTCGCCTCCTCGCCACTTCGAAACAACCCGCTTGGCCGCTTTGACGCGCCGCCTTCAGTGTGAATGAGCTTTTAACACGAGCCTTTATTGAGGATTATCACCAGCCATCCTTCGATCCGCGGCGCGAAGCGTTCGACCATGATTCTACACTCACATATATACTGCTGAAAGCTATATGGACATCTATTACAGCTGGCGGTACGTGTGTCTCTGCGCTGCTTGAGCGTCGTGGAGGCCAACGGTAGAGGCTTCTCAATTTACCCGCATGGTGGCGCACATCACCTAAAGGCGTGGTAATGAGACATCGGCCCACCCGTCTTTCGTCGACTTGGTTAGAAGCTGGAGGATAGCAGCTGGAAAAAAGAGCGCTGGGGAGATAGGGGGTGGGGGGTGTTATGCCTGCGAGTCGACAGCGAACGTCCGTGCCTCTGAAAACGGCAATCTGTGTCAAGGCCAGCCCGCCTAACGCGAACAACTCAATGGCGTAAACACGCGCGGCGCCTTTCTGGCGTGCACGTGCAGTGAGTCACCTCAGTAAGCGAGCCCGTCGAGTAAACAACCGGCGTCTTCCTGTCTGGGGGTCTGACGCAATGCGCGGCGACGTCACTCGTCCTTGGGTGCAGCCACCTGCAGCGCAGCCTCTCCTGATTCGATGCGAAAGAAGGACGCGGCCCAGCGGCGACCCCCATTGGAGGATTCTAACCTGACGACCAGCGGCGCTTCTGGTTGGACATTTGGGTTGGACCCGGTGCATATAAAAGAAGCCCTGCGGCGCGTCGCGATCGGCGGTCCTAGGTGAAAGCAGACGTGTGTGAGAGCTGACATGTGTGTCAGAGCAGTCCTATTTGAGAGCAGACCCATGTGTTAGAGAGGAGAGCTCGGCTCTTCGAGTCTCTGTCGGCCCGAGTGCCGAATAACGCCTCTGTAAATATGCTGTACATAAACCTTCTTTAACTCACCGTCGTCTCGTCCACTCGTCCGCTCTGCGCAGAAGCAGTCGCGAGCTGAGAAACCTACGCTACCAAACGGCTGGTTAGCTTCCCTGCGGAGTTCGAAGCAGTGGCGCCTTCGGGACCGTGTTGGCGTCGCCGTCTTTCGCAACAGTGGTGGCAGCGTTCGCAACAGTGGTTGCAGCGGTGAGATTTCGAGGTGCCCTTCGTAACGTCGTCGGAGGCGCGCGTCGCAACAGTGGTGGCAGTGGTGGGATCGGCCGGCGTCAGCGACATCGATGCGGTGAGTGCCTGATGTTTTCCCCTCAGTTCACCAGACTACTCTAGCTCAGGTTGTAGTAGTTTAGAGAAGGGCTGTGTGAAGCACTGAAGTGAGCTTTGATCATTTCAAGCCAAGTCGAAGCGCTTTGAAACCAAAGTTAATGCGGAGGGGGTAAACACGGGAGTGTGAAAAATTGCTTGCGCGTCTTGCTAGTTGACTTATAGTGGGTACGGCAAGTAAATTGTTAACAGGGGCAAACAGCAAGAGGATAGTGTGAACGATGGAGAACCTTAAAGTGAAGGAACTCATCGAAATTTGTGAGGAACTCGGCGTTACTTTGGGCCGTGCGAAACGAAAGCAAGCGATCCTTGAGATCATGAAGCATGAGGGAGTGTCGGCTGAGGAAGTCGATGAGGCCTGGGTAGATATCAAAGCACGCCGCGAGGAGGCTGAAAGGCGAGAAGCTCGCGAACGTGAGGAGGCTGAAAGGCGAGAAGCTCGCGAACGTGAAGAGGCTGAAAGGCGAGAAGCTCGCGAACGTGAAGAGGCTGAAAGGCGAGAAGCTCGCGAACGTGAAGAAGCTGAAAGGCGAGAAGCTCGTGAAGAAGCTGAAAGGCGCGAACTTCGCGAGCGCGAGGAGGCCGAGAGACAGGAGCGCCTCGAGTTGAAACGACTAGAATTGGCAATCCTACTCTGTTCGCACGCGCCTAGCGTAGCTTCTCTGACGATTCAGGTCAGCGGTTATAGAATTCGGGACCAATTGCCACCGTTCGTAGTAGGCGAGGACATGGCGAAGTATCTCGTCAAGTTTGAACACGTCTGTGAGCGAAACGCTTTGGAGCGGTCTCTTTGGGCGCAGAACCTGTTAGCTCTTCTTCCCGGCGAAGTGTCCGACGCGATAACTTGCTTGTCGAGGGAAGCGTTTGAGAGCTATGACGAGGTTAAAAAAGTGCTCTTAAGACGTTATAAGTTGTCACCCGAGGCTTTCAGGCAAAGGTTCCGGTATGCTAAAAAGGGGAATGAGTCACATGTTGACTTCGCGTTTCGTCTTAAAGCCGATTTATTTGAATGGCTCAAGGGCGAAGGTTTTTATGACGACCGCGATAAAGAGGTGGAATGCGTTGCATTGGAGCAATTCTACCACTGCATCGAGGAGGATATCAAACTTTGGCTGCAGGACAAACTTGGTGAAGTACAGCTAAACAAGGCAGCAGAGTTAGCTGAGGAGTATTATACTCGCCGAAAGTTGCATAGCAGGGCAGTGCGCGTAGAAAAGGATGAAAGCAAAAAGGAAGGGCACATCGCGATAAATTGTAAGCAACAGTTTGCAACTATCCGAGAATCGGTAAACAAACAGAAGCCGCGAATCTGTTACAACTGCGGAAAGGAAGGGCACATCGCGATAAACTGTCAGCAAATGTTTGCAACTATCCTAGAATCGGAAAACAAACGGAAGCCACCAATCTGCTACAATTGCAAAAAGGAAGGGCACATCGCGATAAACTGTAACCAAAAGTTTGCTTTTGCAACAATCCGAGAATCGGAAAAAAACATGCGGTTGTTGGAGCCGTATCTCCAAGAAATTAGGGTGAATGGGAAAACGTGCCGAGCACTTAGAGACTCAGCGGCAATCATGGATGTTGTCCATCCTTCATTGGTGTCTCCGGATGACTTTACAGGAGAATGCGCGTGGATCAGGCAAGTCGCCGAGGAGCAGAGTGCTTGTTTACAAATCGCTACGGTTGTCATTGAAGGCCTGTTCGGTAAGCTTCGAACCGAAGCGGCTGTGTCTGCCACGCTTTCCGATCGTTTTCCTTATCTTTTCTCCAACAACTCAGAGCAGCTTCTCAAAGAGCAGGGTAAATCGTTCTTCCCCAACTTAGCGTACATGGCCCTCACGCGATCGCAAGCACGGAAGCTTTCGCAGAAGCTTGATCTTGCTCAATGCGGTGAACTCTCAAGTGACCTTGTCGGCGGGTCGACGGAACCTCAGAGAGGAAATTTTCCGCGTGAGTCATGTGAGTAGTCACGCGAGCGGCCCGTCGCCGAAGCGACCGGCGCGGTATGCGTAGGGGGAGACGACATGGCGCCATTGAATCAGAGCGAGAGGGCTGCAACGCTCTCGCCTGTAGCGGAAAGTAGGAGTAAGCAGTCGAGGGTTGATCCAGAGACGCTCATTCGAGAGCACCGTGAGGACCTCTCGATTAAAGTGCTAGTGGAAAGCCACAAAAACGCGGCACAAGTGCTGTCGAAGGAGCACTACGAGAAATCGGTGAAGAAGCGCGCTTTTGAAGTAGGAAGTCAGGTATTGCTGCTGCGGCCGTCCAAAAAGAACAAGCTTGAGGTTCATCGGGAAGGGCCCGCAAAAGTAGTATCGACGCTTTCTGATACCAATTGTGAAGGTAAATTAGGAAGGCGGCCGAACAAAATTTACCACAGTGATTTTTTGAAACCATACGTTCAACGTCAAGTGGTCGTAAATCTGCTGTTGAATGCTCCAGAGGAAGGAGGAGCAGAAAGTTTTAGTTCTAGTGAGGTAATCGAAAGGAAATCGGAGGTAATCTTGGAACAGTTGAACCTAGAGCCTAGGTTAAGTGAAGTCCAGAAGGAGGACCTGAGAAGGATTGTTTCCGAGTTTCAAGACGTGTTTTGGGACCGCCCCGGAAACACGAGGGTGATCAAACACGATATCGAGCTAAGCGGTGAGAAGTCAATCCGTAGCAAGCCGTATCATTGTTCCCCTTTGCAACGTCGCAAGTGTGAGCCGCTCTTGGTACCGCATAGGTATCGTCGCCTAAAAGTGGCCGGTAACTGAGGTGGAGCATAATACTCCAGCGGCACAACTTTGACGTTCGCTAAAAAAAAAGGGGGGGGGGGAGCTTAACGCTAATGCAGGTGCATTGAGCAGTGCGTTCTAGCTAGTACCCTCTCAACCTTTCGGTTTCTCGCTGGCGATTCGGGGCAAAATTTTGACCTCATCACGACCTTTGCTGAGCGCTCTCGTTCAGAGTGATCTCAACGAGCCAACTATGTTGTATTCTAATTCGTTACGTTGTTTGACGTGGGAAAATAAATTGAGTTGTCATTTTAAGAGTCTTGTGTCCCACATGTGCCTCTTGATGTAGAGGGAACAAAATTCCGATAGACACTTAGCTGGGTATATGTTATACTATACTTTGTCTGGTGTTCTGTCGGGTGACCGAGGGCACTTGCTTGTGTCGTGTGTTGTCTGTTGTCGATCCGTTCTTGACAAGTTGCAGAACCATCGACAAGTGCTGAAACCAAAGATTGTCAGAAGAGACGAGTGAAGCTGATCGACAAGTTGTGGCGACAAGCCAGTGGAGCTGGGATCCGTCCTCAAGAATGGGATGTGTTCCCGGAACGGAGTCTGAAGCTGCATTCTCCCTATGGCCCTGGAGGCAAACCTGGAGGGACCTGGCGAACGAGCGCGCCTGACATACGAGCCCTGTGGAAGCAGCTCGTCTTTTCGGCGCATTGTCTGGCGGCGGGGGTGCTGTTATGCCTGCGAGTCGACAGAGAACGCCCGTGCCTCTGAAGAAGGCAATCTGTGTCATGGCCAGCCCGCCTGACGCGAACAACTCAACGGCGTAAACACGCGCGGCGCCTTTCTGGCGTGCACGTGCAGTGAGTCACCTCAGTAAGCGAGCCCGTCGAGTAAACAACCGGCGTCTTCCTGTCTGAAGGTCTGACGAAATGCGCGGCGACGTCACTCGTCCTTGGGTGCAGCCACCTGCAGCGCAGCCTCTCCTGATTCGATGCGAAAGAAGGACGCGGCCCAGCGGCGACCCCCATTGGAGGAGTCTGACCTGACGACCAGCGGCACTTTTGGTTGGACATTTGGGTTGGACCCGGTGCATATAAAAGAAGCCCTGCGGCGCGTCGCGATCGGCGGTCCTAGGTGAAAGCAGACGTGTGTGAGAGCTGACATGTGTGTCAGAGCAGTCCTATTTGAGAGCAGACTTATGTGTTAGAGAGGAAAGCTCGGCTCTTCGAGTGCTGTACATAAACCTTGTTTAACTCACCGTCGTCTCGTCCGCTCGTCTATCAGCTCAGTCGCGAGCTGAGAAACCTACGCTACCAAACGGCTGGTGACCTTTCCTGCGGAGTTCGAAGCAGTGGCGCCTTCGGGACCGTGTTGGCGTCGCCGTCTTTCGCAACAGTGGTGGCAGCGTTCGCAACAGTGGTTGCAGCGGTGAGATTTCGAGGCGCCCTTCGTAACGTCGTCGGAGGCGCGCGTCGCAACAGGGGGCACGCGTGTCTCCCGAAGGAAATTTTTCACTTACAGGATGTGATCGCGCTCTTTTTTTTAGATGCGGAGCATCTAATGCTCGAGGCTTGTAGTGCGGCGCCGTCCGCAAGCTTCCTCCTCCTTCTTCCACCATCTGTGCATCCCTTCCTCCTCTACACACCGCGCGCGCTTCACTCCTCCACCATCTGTGCACCCTTCCTCCTCTACACACCGCGTGCGCTTCTCCTCTTCACGAACATTCGCTAGCTGTATAATGTAGCGCGCATGCGCCGTCACGCTTCGAGAACATCGGCAGCTGACGCGCGCGCATGCGCCGTCGCGCTTCGAGAACATCGGCAGCTGACGCGCGCGCATGCGCCGTTGCGCTTCTCCCCCTTCTCGAACATTCGACAGCTGACAGTGCATGCGCCGTCGCGCTGTATATATACTCAAGGTCGGCGCTCGCTCGCTCAGTCGCCGCTCGTCGGTTGGTTTGTACGGCGCGTCGACGTCCAAGGTCGCGGTGAAAGGAATTCCAACGAATCCACAAACACAATGATCGACGTCCCTTCGACCAGCGCCGCCCTTTCGCATACGTGTGTACGTGTTCACTCATTTAACACCCCCTCCTACAACCACGTTAACCAATTTAGCCATCGACCCAAGTAAGTCGCAATTTAACACCCCATTTCACAACCACGTTAACCAATTTAGCCATCGACCCAAGTAAGTCGCACTTTAACACCCCGTTAACCAATTATATGCTCCGCATCCTCCTCAGTGTTCCCCCGAGGGAAGCTGCGGGCAATTTTTTTTAAGGATCAACACGTGGCTCAGAGCTTTGTAAATGTTCTGCTCTCAGCGCAAAGTTCGCGTTTAAGTTGTTAAGGCCACTTCGATCGCTGCAGCGACCGCGTTTTCTAAAGGAATGAGCTTCTGTTCTTTGTATGGCATTCCAGTTCGTTGCTATTCCAGTCACTGCTTCACCATTGCGGCATGAATAACTTTTTTTCTTTAGCTACTCGACAAACGCGCATTTTAATACAGCCTACACATTTCCATGTGCCTACACCTTGCCTGTGTACCACAGCCTGCGATTACATTAAGCTTTATAGGCTACAAATACGGGCCAACTGTCTGAGATCATAAGAGGTAATAGTGTTTTTATAACTGACATTTCTTGCAAACGAAAAAGTGATCATTTTACTTTTATGTCACGACACACTTGAAATCTGCAGCTATCTGTAGAAGCATATTGACAAAACCAACGTCTGGTGCCAACCTCAATCATTAAAAAGGGTGGTGAATCTAAAATTATATGTTTTTTTATCTCTACAGATTTGGTTTCGGCAATTAAAACGTAAGTACTTTAGCACTTCCTAGTGATTGACTTTTGGTGATAACGTCGCATATCACGTATCATGAGGTCATCTGTGAACACGTGACTTTTTATACCACTTTCTGTTGGCACCCACAGTCACCTTTTGCGTTTCGTGAAATCTTCAGGCTTTAGCCTTAGCAGATTTATGGCACCAAGTGCCATAAGTTGTACCAGCTCTGCCCGTATCTTTATGAGGCGTTCCTTCAAGTGAAGGCTCTTGAACATATTTCTAAACAAGCTTTATGAATAAACTCATGCGGTGATGGGGATAAACAGATGTCCTTTCTTTTCTGTGTGCACAATATATGTGCTACTCTAAAGTAAAAGTGCCCAAAGTGTGGGTTTAGAAGGAAACTAAACAATAAAAAATTCTCGTTCGTAAATTTCTGTTTCACTAGTTCAAAATCACCATGTTCGCCGCGAAAAGGCGCTTGGTAGACGAAAAAACGCGCGAAAAGAAAATGCGGCTGGTGACGTCTCCTTGAAATTCCCGCAGCAAACATTGCAGTAAAACATTCCCGCAGCAAACACTGATTGTGAAGGCATCTCTAGAACCTACTTCATTCATAATCGGCAAAAAATTAAGTTCATTGTCCTCTGAGAAAGACACAGACTTAACACGCCAAGTTACTGGAAATATCGTTGAACCAATCTTGACAAAATAAAAAAGACAATAAAAATACGCTTTGAAATCGGTAACATTACAGGCGAAACTTTCAGGTGCGAAATATAAAAATCACATTCTCAGTTTGATTTTCTCCTTTAATAACCTTATGACCTCTATGACCTTATTTTCCCCTCTACTTTATGATGGTAAAATTAACGTCATTAGAATTTCGAGAGTGGTTTTGTCAAAGCAAAATGCCGTGCATTGTTTCACTTTAGTGACCCTTTAATCAATTCTCACTCAGTCAACTGTTAATTAGGTATTGGGGGCGATAAGTATATTGAATGTCGTTCATCATTTGTTGGACTCCTTAGAACAATGCGTACGTGTAAGCTAAGTACAGCATCTACATTCACAACTAAGGTGAAGGAAACAGACACTCACTGCTTCCTGCCTGTTTTTTTTTCTGTGTGTAATTTGCCCTAATTAGTTATAAATGCAGCGTGCAGAGTCATGTAAGCAAACTATTGCCATAAAGTGCGAGTCCCTAGTATAGGGTACCCTTAAGTTATAAATGAGCATTTGTTTCTCTCGTTAGAAGAGTCAAGAGATAACTCTTTAAAAGACAAAAAACAGACGAATTGATCTGCTCGTAATCAGTCTTATACGCACTCGTATAAAAAGTTCCACGTGTACGCTGGGATAGTGTCTTGAAACTGTGCACGTTCAGTAAAGCTCCGCAGCACTTCCTGCAGCGAAGAACTTCTTGGATAAGGCGTTTTTTCAATAGCCAGACTCTTGTTAAACCTTGTGTTGTAGTAATAGCATAGTAATGTAGTACTAGTAGTGGGCGTCACGGAGGTCCCATGATCAGAAGGGGGATTTAATAAGGAAACAAAATAAACGCTTATGGTGACCATGATAAAAAATAGTTTTTTCTCGAAATGGTGGAAGTGGTGGTGGCGGCGGCGGTGAAATTAAGACTTAGCTGTCGCCTCTACCATCATGATGTCACACACGCGCGCTTACGTATGGTTTACACGGCATGTAACGGACTAAATTTTTCGCGTAATTGTCAAACTAGGGTCGAAAGTGAAACGACGGCCGCTCAATAAAAACACAAAGAAACGTACGGGAATTGCATCTCGCTTCACGCGGGCACAAGTGGGAACGTTGTGTTGATAGTTTCGTCCGCGTTGGCGCTATAGTAGAAATACAGCCAAACGTCTTTTGAGCAAAGAACAAATAAACAATGTTGTGACGAGCACGAAACGCTGTATTCTCTCATTTATTGGCACGGCGAAAACCCACTACGTTTGACGGTGTTCTTGAACGACAGTAAGGAATGTCGACATAGCGCGCCACGAATTTCCATGCGACATTTAATGGCGCTTGTAGTCATTACAATAAAGAAAGATATAGTTGTTCGCAAATAAAATAGTGCATCCGAAGCATTGTCGATGACACAATTCCAAATATTATTTGCCAAGGGTTCAAGCATGGCCTCCGAGATCGGCACCGGAAGCACGTCGCGACCGGTGGATGCCGATCGTGCAATCCACCAATCGAGGCTCCTCAACAAAACATGCAACCCAGACACCCGCACGTTCGTTAGTCCACTTTGTTGCGACCCGTCTTGTGGCGCCACAGCGGCAATAAGTTCAACTAGATAGCACCAACTGTTTTCAGGGCATGCAACGAACCACACTTTTTTTTTTATTGAATGGTTGTGGTCAAAGTAGGCTACAGCTTAAAAATCGAAATTTGACGAAACGCAATCTTTTCGCAGCTCCACGTCCAGTGACGAACCGGAGGCCGGAAACCCTACGACCACTTACCTGATGATCGGCGGTGGAGTGGCGCTAGCCGTGGTCGTCGTAGTCGTCCTCTTCTTCCTCTCGGGATTCGGGGGTAGGCGCTCTAGTAGACACACTCTAGACCAGTGGTTCTCGACCATGGGTGTTGTGGGTACCTTTTTTGGCCTGGTGGAAGTGATCAGGCACCTTTTGCCATGAGATAAAAAGGGGAACGAGGGGGTCATATATAAACGAAAAAAATTGGCAGATCCCACGTACAGTGCGAATCGATGATATGCGAAGCACGAATGAGAAAGGTTGATATGTCACTTTAAATTAAGCACAACGTTAGAAGGTGGAGGTAAATGATGCCGTACATGACTTTCGTGTAATGATTATTATGTCGGGATGTGTCGTCTACCTTCGTCATCTATTCACGTCACGTGATACAAAATTTGGTATATGTGGAGGTAGCGAAACGATCATGAGCGCGCTATGAGCGCGGTATGTTGTCATGTTCTTACATGACACGCGTGTCAGAATTATCATGTTTGCACCAGTCACATACTTTCGTCATTCATTAACGTCACGTAACACCAAATTTGGTATATGTGGAGCTAGCAAAACGGCCGCGAGCGCATCACGAAGGGCCCAATATAATACAATGTAGCGGTGACGCGCGCGCACGCTGGGTATACAGCGACGCTACGTTAGCAAAACGCGAGCACTACATAGTCTGATGCCAGGCGCGACCAGCGCCCGTCGGCGCGGCCCGACGGCAACCAGCGCGAAATGTGACATGCTGCATTTCGCGCCGATGCGTTACCAGGACAAATCTTCGTCTCCATCTTTTCGTGACGTAGGGACGCCGGACGCGCTGAAACGCGCATGCGTGAAATCAACGTAGCGCGTGCCTGCGTGTATATGGCAGGACCGGTGCCTGGCGTGGCAACGCCGGCGTGACCCGACGAAATGAACGCCTGTGAGCACGCGCACCGCGTCACGTCAAAATGTACTGGCGCTTTGACTGTGGCATTTAGTCATGTTCTCACATGACATGCATCTCATGATTAGCATGTTTGCACCAGTCACATACCGTCGTCATCCATTGACGTCACGTAATACCGAATTTGGCACATGTAGAGCTAGGGAAGCGGCCGCGAGCGCATCATGAGCGTAGCATGTAGTCATGTTGTTACATAACACGCATCTCATGTTCATCATGTTTGCTTCAGTGTCATACTTTCGTCATCCATTCACGTCCCGTAATAGCAAAATCGGCATAAGTGAAGCTAGCGAAATGGCCACGAACGCTTCATGAGCGTGGCATGTAGTCATGTTGTTACATGACACGCATGTCATAATTTTCATGTAAGGGTCTGTCGCTTGTGTTCGCCATGCAATCATGCCATACTATATACCGGTTTTGCAACACGCCATGTGAACGAAACCACCGGAAGAGCTGTAGGACCATGAAATGTAAATCATGACAATCATGACATACATGATGTTCATCTTATGACTAGTCATGTGTTCTTCATACAGACATGTTATGTCATACTAAGTTTGGTATTGATACAATTATCGAAACGACCAGGAGAGCTAAAAGTCGTAGGCAGATAGATAGATAGATAGATAGATAGATAGATAGATAGATAGATAGATAGATAGATAGATAGATAGATAGATAGATAGATAGATAGATAGATAGATAGATAGATAGATAGATAGATAGATAGATAGATAGATAGATAGATAGATAGATAGATAGATAGATAGATAGATAGATAGATAGATAGATAGATAGATAGATAGATAGATAGTTGATTGATATGTGGGGTTTAACATCCCAAAACCACCATATGATTATGAGAGACGCCGTAGTGGAGGGCTCCGAAAATTTCGACCACCTGGGGTTCTTTAACGTGCACCCAAATCTGAGCACACGGGCCTACACCATTTCCGCCTCCATCGGAAATGCAGCCGCCGCAGCCGGGATTCGAACCCGCGACCTGCGGGTCAGCAGCCGAGTACCTTAGCCACTAGACCACCACGGCTTTTTTTTCTTTATTTACTAGACCACCACGGTGGGGCTAGATAGATAGATAGATAGATAGATAGATAGATAGATAGATAGATAGATAGATAGATAGATAGATAGATAGATAGATAGATAGATAGATAGATAGATAGATAGATAGATAGATAGATAGATAGATACGCTCAAGGTCGCTGAAGTTTGCTAAGAAATGCTTCGCATTTAAAAGACTCTGGCACGCGAAAATCGAACGTAGAACCTCCGCGTCGTGAAGGCGAGGCGTTAACCACTGAGCCACCGAGAGGTACAGTCTTCAACTCTCAAACGTCAAGCTATTCATATCTACCACTTACCGCTGTTGGCAGGCGTCTCGGGGGGGGGGGGGGGGGGGGCTATCGTGTTTTTAGCATTATCAGCAAGATGGCCCAGTGAGTGCGCGGCGGCTCTCATCTCTCCGCGTACTTTGGCCCGCGTAGAGAATAAAGGGAGTGCGCTCGATAGCACGCCCTTATTTTGCAGTGGGGAGAATAGTACGTCTTGGCTAGGCTTTGAGTTTCGTCGGAACGATTCTGTTGTAGTTACCGGGCGCACAAGGGTCACTGCAATCGTTGCACAGCCTCCGTTTGCGAAACGGGGCGCGCTTTTCACACACAGCGAAGTAACAACTGATATGCTTATTCGCGTTAATATGTACCTGTGAGTACGTTTTGTGCGTCCTCTGTACGTGAGAAACGCGTGGAACGTTTCGATCTGCTTGCCATTCTGCGCGTGACTTTTCAATTTCTTGCTATCGCGTTCGTTGCGTCGCCTTCGCGGCAAAGCTGTGACTTTTTTTTTTCGTGGATGGTTAGAACGCAGCCCAAAAATGGCTCCGAGAATGCCCTTTGAAAATCCCTGTTACAGACAGTTACGTTCCGTTTGGTTCTTTCCACTCGCCTCTCGCTTGTTGAGCGACATTTGCTGCTGCCGCTAAGGAAGCCGAAGACGAGAACTTTTCATCTGCTGGCACCTTGAGGAAATGACCGCTCCGACATCATCTGGATATAGAGGCGTTTATTCGTTTCTCTCCTCCCTCTCTCTGTCCCTGCACCCCTGGTTTTATCCCCTGTCTCCCCATTCAACCACTCTTACAGTCCAATCATAACGCACCAATCTTATAGTCCAATCAAAACGCACAGATGTGTCTCTCCTCGCCACAACCTCGAAGACCCACCGCCTTTTGCCCATTCATCGGTTCTCCGCCATCGCCCAGGTTTCTTTCACACCGGTTCCCGGAACGGTCGACGACGGGCGTTACCAGGTCGTGGAAAAGCGCCTCCGAGTAAGTTCCCGCGATGCCGGGTTGACAGGCCATCAATACAATTGGCCCCTGCGCTAATGCCGTCGCCTCCACTGATTCTGATTGTCCGGCGGACGCGTACGTGTACCTTCCACGTGTACCTTCCACGTGTACCGGCCACCTGCAGCCTGGCTTGGTCTCTTGTAAGGCGCCATAATTGAGCCCGACAGCTGCACGGGAGTTGTCGCGTCCTTTGTGGCCAGCAGACAGTCATCGTCCCGCATTCCCGTGGCCCTGCTTCCTTGTTGGCGAGGGGTCGCCGGCCGCTGGGTGGGTAACATAAGGTATTCGGGGAACGCACGAAGTTCGAGCCCAACACCTCCCCTCCAACTGTGTTGCACTGTATCTATGACATGTGACACAAACACAACCACATATGCACACATGTTCACTGGCTCGACACGTGAGGCACCAACTGTCACTCGTACCTCGTTGACTCCGTCGCGCGCACGCGCTAACAAAGCATACACCCCCCTTAACTCGCCGTCCCTTTTCTGCGTCATCGTTAGGAGTCACTAACCGCGACATTGCGTCAGCATTAGCGTTTAGACACCCCTTTTTGTGTTCAATTTCCAGGTTATGCTTCTGTAGTGCCAACGCCCAGCGTGTCAGCCTAGTGCTCTGCGGAGTGGCTAGAGTCAGAAATTTGAGTGGATTATGATCAGTAATCACCTTGATTTTAGCGCCAAACAGCCAAGCATCCAACTTCCCCAGTGCCCAAATGATTGCATAAGGTTCCTTATCTATTGTGGCCCCTCGGGTCTGAGCCCGGCTAAGCTTCTTGCTCAGAAAAGCGATAGGGCGCTCCTTGCCCACCAGATCCTGCTGTGCCAGGCACGCACCAACGGCGTAATCGGACGCATCTGTGGCGAGGATAAATTCTTTCCCCGGGTCTGGTGCCTGCAACGCCGACGCCTGCACTAGACAGTTTTTCACCTTGTCAAAAGCTTCCTGCGCCTCTGTATTCCAAGTTAATTTCTGCGGAATACGTCGGCCAGTTAGGTTAGTCAGAGGCATAACGACTTTGGAGTACTCGGGCACGTAGCCCCTATAATAGTTGGCTAGCCCTAAGAAACTACGAAGTTGTCCCTTTGTTTCGGGAGCCGGGATCTGCTTTATCGACCTGACCTTCTCTGGACCGCCTTCGAATATAACTCCTACTGCAGTTACTCGGGCGTGATATGCGCGAAGCTTGCTAGCGTGAATGGTTCTGCGTGAACCGTCCTCGAGCTCATCTAAATAACTGTACGGTCGCAGTTTTTCGACCACTGTGATCGGTCCCTTCCACTTCGCCACTAGCTTCCCCTCTCCTTCCTTCTCGAGCCATAGTACTTGGTCCCCTGTGACAAACTGTTTGCCTGTGGCCCTCAAGTTATAGCGTCCTACGTACTCCTTTACATCTCGCGACATCTGCGGCCAGTAAAATGAGCTTTTCACTCGTTGTAGTGTTTTCCGCTCTCCTAAATGACCTGCCCATGGTGAATCGGGAGCCATTTTCAGCACTTCTTTGTGTCTGTGCGATGGTAGCACTAACTGTTTGCAGATGCGACCCGCGAGGTGTTCCTGATGATATAATAGCTCGTCTTGAACTCGCGTACCATGCGTTCCGGCCTTTGCCTGCGCCCAAGCATCTCGCAAAGCCGGGTCTGCTTCCTGAGCCTCACGAAACTCCTGTCGTTTGCTTTTGACCGGCTCGGAACCTTCGCTGTTGCTCTCCGCGGTTATGACGCCTGCCATCACCCGTTGCTCCTCGCATGTCTCATCTGACAGCTCTACTATAGCTTCGGTCTCCTCGACTCCTGAACACTCGTCTGACACTATGTCTCGTTTAACCCTTTCCTCGAGAAGCTGTGCATAATCGTTGGGCGTGATCAGCGCGTCGGTGCCGTCTAGCAGCTTATCTGTGATTGCACAAAGCACGGCCGACTGCACCGCCTCGGACATCACGTAAGGACTTCCTTCAGTAGCTATGAGCGGCACGTAAGCCAACTCAGCGGTTACCTGTTGCCCGAACGCTCCCGTCAACTTTATCTGCGAACCCGTACCATCGTACTGAGGTACCACTGCCTTTCTGATAACGCTCACCTCCGCTCCTGAGTCTACCACGGCGTTTAATGATCGACCTGAGCTCTTAAGCGTTACAGTTTCCAGTGAGGGTTGTTTCTGCTCTTTGCGCTGCCACAACCTGTCTGCCATTGCTATTTCTGACCCGACTGCAGAAGCCGTCACCCTCGCGACCACTTGACCGTTTTTTTGTCCTGCTGGCCTAGTGCCTTGCCTTGCACGTGAGCCCTTATTGGGGCAATTCCTGGCAATGTGGTCGGCACCCTTACACTCGAAACATCGCCTTTTCCCTTTTCCGTCCGTGGGTGTATCTACCGCTGTTTTAGCTTTCTTTGGCCACTCCTCTACATTTGCCTTCTTTTGTGCTGCCTTGCACTTTTCGCTCTCCTCGAATCTCTCCGCGAGCCTAGCCACGCCACTGGACAGCAAAAAGGACTCCTGTTGATTACAAATGACATGCGCTCTCGCTTCCGGGCTCAAACATTCTTTCAAGCGATCCGCGACGACTAGCTGCTTGAGTTCCTCGAACGTGCCTACCTTTGAACTCTGGACATAATAGTCGAAATAATTCTCAAGGCGTACGGCAAACTGATCCCAGGACTCCCTTTCTCCCTTTTTCAATCCCGCAAACAGCCTCTTGTACTCCGCCGCCGAAAGCCTGAGACCCTCCAAAATGCTTGACTTAAGCTTAACATAAGCTTTGCGCTCCTCTGCTGTAAGCCTGCACAGCAGCCCGCGTGCCCTTTCACTCAACTGTGGCAAAACTAGCCCGGCCCACCATTCGCTCGGAACTTCATACGACTCGAGCGTTGTCTCAACATCCTCGAACCACATTGGCGCAAGCGCCTCTTGGTTCGGCATTGGTGCCAGTACACCCCTTAACAAGCTTGCGAATTTCAGTCGCCTGTCTTCCTCTGACCTTCCGCCAAGCGCTACGCTGTCATCGCTCTCGTTGGACTCTGCCCCATTACGGGCTCGTAGCCGCTGGCTTTCCAGCATCAAACGCTGCTTCTCCGTTTCCGCCTCAGCAATTTTTAATTGAAGCTGGAGCAGCGCTAGCTGCTGTTCCGACGCCGTATCTGACGTGCCACTACCATGACCCCCCGTGCCGCTGTCGGCGACTCCCAACGCCTGCAAGTTTCCTGCCCCGTCCCCGTTCATTTCCGAGTTGTCTCTTTCTCTGTCTCGCAAGTTGTAATGCTTTGTCATCGCCTGCGCCCAAAAGAAAATCAAGAGGTACCCGCCCGAAGTAGTTTTGCGGTGCGCTCTTCGTCCTCGGAATCCGGTGGACTAGCCTTGCTTCGTTGATCCCGCAGCGTGGTAGTCAGTTGAAGGTGGTTGTCGTCAGTCTCGGCCGATGTCGCTCCCCGATGTCCTCCTCAGTTCAGCCATGCAGATCCTGCTCGACTGCGCCAGTTACGTTCCGTTTGGTTCTTTCCACTCGCCTCTCGCTTGTTGAGCGACATTTGCTGCTGCCGCTAAGGAAGCCGAAGACGAGAACTTTTCATCTGCTGGCACCTTGAGGAAATGACCGCTCCGACATCATCTGGATATAGAGGCGTTTATTCGTTTCTCTCCTCCCTCTCTCTGTCCCTGCACCCCTGGTTTTATCCCCTGTCTCCCCATTCAACCACTCTTACAGTCCAATCATAACGCACCAATCTTATAGTCCAATCAAAACGCACAGATGTGTCTCTCCTCGCCACAACCTCGAAGACCCACCGCCTTTTGCCCATTCATCGGTTCTCCGCCGTCGCCCAGGTTTCTTTCACACCGGTTCCCGGAACGGTCGACGACGGGCGTTACCAGGTCGTGGAAAAGCGCCTCCGAGTAAGTTCCCGCGATGCCGGGTTGACAGGCCATCAATACAATTGGCCCCTGCGCTAATGCCGTCGCCTCCACTGATTCTGATTGTCCGGCGGACGCGTACGTGTACCTTCCACGTGTACCTTCCACGTGTACCGGCCACCTGCAGCCTGGCTTGGTCTCTTGTAAGGCGCCATAATTGAGCCCGACAGCTGCACGGGAGTTGTCGCGTCCTTTGTGGCCAGCAGACAGTCATCGTCCCGCATTCCCGTGGCCCTGCTTCCTTGTTGGCGAGGGGTCGCCGGCCGCTGGGTGGGTAACATAAGGTATTCGGGGAACGCACGAAGTTCGAGCCCAACACAGACCTTTGCCCACAAATTACAAACGCCATGCCACATATTTTTCATTTTACTGATTCAAGGCATCACTAACCATTAGGCACGCTTCACTGTATAGCGTTGTATTGCAGCAAAGCTAAGTTAGGAAAACTTGCAATGAAGAAGACATCGAATGGAAGAAAGATTTCAGTCGCGGTAATAAGCTACCCTTCTACAATGCAAAAAGCAGTTAAACGCACAACGGTGATAGAAAAGGCGCAAAGGTGGCGACGCCGTATAGAATATTCCTCACCAACATGTGACGTTATAAATGTTGACGGCACCGGCTAGGGCCTGTACAAATATATTTTTAAGACAGAATTAATTGCGTGGTATTCTAAGAAAACCAGATACCAATGTGGTCAGTTTCGAAAAATTTTATTCAGCCTATTTGGTCAAAATTTCGAAAAAAATATAGTTTAAATTTGTGAGATTACTCTGACACTAAAATTCTCAAAATACTAAAATTAATAGATACAACACCGACCTTTGTCAACGCCTGTGCCACCTATAAAAGCTGCGTTTCTATACATTGTGTGCATGACCATATCATAGTAAAACTATATTTTTTATTGCAATAGCAATTATTAGAGAAGACTAACCTGATTCCGTACAACATGGTGGCTTTAGACCACACCTATCTACTCAGTACGTCATGAAAATGCTGAAGCATCACATCATAGATCAGGAGCCAAAAGACGTTAGAGCTATTCTCGGTCTGGATCTTAAAAAGGCCTTTGACAATGTCTCGCACTCCCACATACTTGCCTTTATCTCTTCTCTCAACTTAGGAGCCAACTTTCACAAGTTCACCAGCTCGTTCCTGAGGAATAGAAAAGCCACTATACAGCTTGGGGATCTCAAGTCCGAGCCCTACGATCTCGGTTCCTTCGGCACCCCGCAGGGCTCAGTCGTCTCCCCACTGCTTTTTAACATTGCAATGTGCGGCCTTGTTCTAAAGCTCTCAAACCAAGAGGGCATCAAGTTCGCCATCTACGCGGACGACATCACCATATGGAGTGTCGGTGGCTCGGAGGGCTGCATGGAGAGCTCTCTTCAAGAGGCCGTAGACTGTGTTGAAGTCTACATAAATGAAATGGGCCTCAAGCTCTCGCCAGCAAAGTCCGAACTTCTCTTATATCGACCCACGAGACGGGGACCCAAACCCAAAAACTGGCAACCACTGGCTGACATCGACATTAGGCTGCACACGGCATCGGGGCAGCGTATTCCAAGGGTGGACTTCATACGCGTTCTGGGCATGATTATCGAGGCTAATGGACGGAACGGCCGCACGATCGACTGTCTGACTTCTAAGGCGGAAGGGGTCATCCGACTAATCTCACGCATTTCCAACAGTCGGGGTGGTCTTCGAGAGCACAACCTCCTCAGACTATTCCATGCATTCTTGATGAGCCACATAAGCTATGTCGCATCTATGCACAGGTGGCAACTCCATGAAAGAAAGAAATTGAACATCCTCATAAGGAAAAGCATCAAGAAAGTTCTTGGCATTCCTATGCGCACAAGCACTGAGAACCTTATGAAACTTGGAGTCCACAACACGCTTGAAGAAGTTATCGAGGCTCAATAAACGGCACAGGTTGCCAGGCTTTCGATCACACCAGCGGGGAGAAAGATTCTGGTTGACACTGGAGTCAACCCGCTGACGCACGAAGTGCAAAATACGCCACTCGATGATTATATACGCTCTCGCATCAAAGTGTGCCCCCTTCCACGAAATATGCATCCACAGTACAACGCGGGCAGGCGTGTCGCTCGAGCCTCCTCTCTTTTAGCTCAAGCTCACAAACACTCGTCTGTTTCATGCTTTGTTGATGCCGCCCAGTATGGCGTTTCCGCTCGCTTTGCGGTTGTATCCGTAGATACTAAGGGTCAGATTTTATCATCGGCGTCGGTTCGAACCCCTTCTTCTTACAAAGCAGAACAAATGACCATTGCACTAGCACTCCTTGATCCACAAAGGACTGATATTTATACGGACTCTAAATCCGCTGCTAGGACCTTCACTTCTGGTTCCGTGTGCAAGGAAGTTTTGAGAATTCTCGCTCACAAAGAAACTCACCCACCACACAATTATTTGGTTCCCTGCTCACCTTGGCTTGAGGGTCGGAGGCCTTCCCAATGTCAACGAGCTAGCCCACTACAAGGCGCGAGGCTTCACTTACCGCGCCGGGACTTGTGCTTCTCAGACAGAGGAGTCAGCCACCAGCCTTCATTTTAGGGACATTTTGGCTACCTTCAACGAGATCACGAAGCATTATCAATTAGGCCGTAGGTCATTTCCATTGCCACACGAAAAGTTGTCTAGGCCACAGGCAATCTCTCTTCAGACAGGAACATACCCTAGCCTCGTAACCTATAGCCATTACTCCGATATTTCAGAACTTTGTCCGGACTGCCAGAATCGCAGTGATTTTAACCACATGCTCTGGAGGTGCCCCTCTTTACAAAGAAAAAATGAAGAATTTTCTGAGAACTCCTTTCATTTAATGCTCACGAGTCCGGTTCTCATACAACAACTCAAGGCTGTCCAGAAGGCCCACGATGCGGCGGTGAGGCTGGGCCTCCCCGTCCCAACATGGGAGCGGCCCGCGATCCTACCCCTCTAAAACGGGGGTGGAATCCTTCAGGACCCCAATAAAAGTTTTTCATCCATCCAATAGCAATTATATGTACATTCTCTACTGGATTTTGCTGTCGACGTCGCCGTCACTGACCGTATATATATATATATATATATATATATATATATATATATATATATATATATATATATATATATATATATATATATATATATATATATATATATGTGTGTGTGTGTGTGTGTGTGTGTGTGTGTGTGTGTGTGTGTGTAAACGCAAGAAAACTAATCGAGAAAAAGACTCCGGTGCGCGGAATCGAACGTAGGACCTCTGAGTAGTGAATGCGAGGCGTTAACCACTGAGCCACCGAGGCCCATCTCCTTCAACGATAAAACCGCAAGCTATTTGTATTTACCACTTACCAGTGGTGACGGGCATGTCGGGAAGGGGTTACTACCGTGTTTCCAGCATTATCAACAAGATGGCGCAATGAGCACGCGTCGCCACGTCGTGACGACGCAGCGGCGCGTGCTCTCTTTCCCCACGCGTACTTTGCGCCGTGGAGAGGAGGGGAATGGACGCTCTCTCACGCACCCGCGTGGCGAGGAGGATCGTACGTCTTGGCTGGCATTGGGCTTTCACTGGAACGATTTTGTTGTAGTTACCGGGCGCACAAAGGTCACTGCAATCGTTGCACAGTCTCCGTTGTACATGGCGTGCTTTTCAAATACAGCGAAGTAACAACTGAGACGCTTATTCGCGCTCATCTGTACCTGAGAGTACGTTTCGTGCGTCATTTGTGCGTGAGAAACGTGGTGCACGTTTCGATCTACTTGCATTCTGCGCGTGACCTTCCAATTTGTTGCTTTTCCATTCATTGCTTCGCTTTTAGGGCAAAGCTGTGACTTTTTTCATTACTGCTTACAAATATTCAAAGAAGAAAGACAGAGAGCCCCAATAGTGACAAGCCTACCGCGCATGCTTTTTATAAAATAGTTCGATATGACCATACCGTATTCTGTATAAAGCTAGTCTTATTACGCGGCTTATATTAGTGGATACTAAGCCCTTTCGACAAAGCGATTGCTCTTGGCCGAGCATGTTTGTATATAGGTCAACGCACTTGCCTTTTTAAGACTGGAACGACACGCTTCAGCACCGTATGCATACCGATAACTCTGCCTGCTATAATTTGGGCTCTTTAAAACCAGGTGTAATCGACAAACACCAACGGTGCAGTCTGGAGCACGACGTTCTAGTGTTCTAAACAAGCGTGTTGACCTCTGTATGTATTTATTTATTTATTTATTTATTTATTTATTTATTTATTTATTTATTTATTTATTTATTTATTTATTTATTTATTTATTTATTTGGATACTCCAAGGGCCCGAAGAGCAATACATGGGGGGGGGGGGGGGATTACCAAGGCGTAAAGTATACAATCACAATTCAGGCAAAGTACAGGTTTTTTGCCCAACTTTAGAGTTCGGCATTGGCAAAAAACTCACAGGGTCCCTTACGCATTCGCCTAAAATGACTCGAAGGCGAAAGCCACCTTTCTCTATTCAGTCGGTGTATCGATCTACTTACAGCACCTTCCGAAAGCCTATTTCACCTAACCTGCTTTTGTAACGCCTCCTTGACGGACCCATTTTTAACCAAGCAACGGTATAAGGTGGTGACGTTACGATAGCGTCACAGTGACGTCGCGATGACGTGACAAAATTTGATGATCTCAGGCATCATGATGACGTGAGAAAGTGACGTTATTGCCCTATTATTTTTATCACTCTTGTTGACGCCGCCGACGCGGGAAGCCGACGGACAATTTTATCACATTTATGAGGCATATGAGGCGCTTCCATTTAAAATAAAATTGCCCCTACTCTCATGCACCGGGATAATGCGCAGGTGGAGGGGGCCAAAATCCCCATAGTGGCGCGCTCAAGGACGACGCCGGCGCTGGACCCACTACCGCTTCCACCACCAAGCCCACCCCGAAAGGCCCAAAGGGCAAAGGTGGCCGAGCCGGTGCAGCGAATCCAGGACGCCGTGGCCACCGCGGCGTCGTGAGGCGTGGCGCGAAACGCACCAACGGCCTCAGCACCAGTGACGGCAGCACCACCGACGGCACAGACAGGCCAGCTGAACACACAAACATGGATGCGACAAGGACCGACGAGAGTGCAGGAAAAGGTGGCAGGATCACCGGTGCCCACGCCATAGGGAGTGGACACGTGATCAACCGGAAGTCCACTTCTACAACTCCAAGCGGTCGCGAGCGTAAGAGTGAGTAGCTCTGTAGTGGAGTAAGTAGCTGTATGATAAAAGGGGAGTGGGGAGTGCTACACTGATGAGCAACACGGAGGTGCAGTGTTAAAAGGCACTGCACCTGCGTGTTGCAGTGTTAAAAGACACTGCAAAAGAACAAGCGTTAGACGCACTGCTAAAAGACGGGTTGGATATGTATTCAGGATCAGACTTCCGTAGCTGATATTGTATTGTTAAATTTCGGCAAAATAATTGCACGCATTTCCACAACTGGTGTAATGAGTAGAACCATTCATGCAAGTAGAAAGCATACGGAAGATTCGGAAGTACCCTGTTGTAATGAAAATACACTGAATCTGCTTCGCATTGTCTTATTATTTAACTCAGCATTTCGATTCGAACGACGAACGTCTGCTCATCACTATGGCGCTTTTAAGTTTCGGCAGGCGACCAACTTTTCTGTTCCCTTATTTTGCCACATGCACGAAAAATAGCCTCTACAGAAAATAAATCAGCATCAGCAATGATTTCGATTGTTTACGGTCATACGAGCCTATTCATTGGAGGCTGGTCCACATTATCTTTATTAAGGTGACTCGGTGTATCCAGTAGTGAGGTATGTTGTAACCAGTAAACCTCCGTTAAGACATGCGAATAAAGGCCGTACGGACCACATCATTCCATGACAGGTTCATACTACCAGTTTTTCACTACAAATCATTCAATTGTGTGTGTGTAGACATTAGCAGAATATTGCGTGAAATTGTATACGAGTGGCATTAAGCAGATTTGGGTTAGGTGTGTGTGCATGTGAGTGAGTGAGTGAGTGAGTGAGTGAGTGAGTGAGTGAGTGAGTGAGTGAGTGAGTCCGAGATTTTCTGCGCTAAAATTTTCCTCCCAGAAGCACCGGTGACTAATAGCAACCCCCTCGTGTGCGTATTCGGCAACCGCACCGACTGGAAGATGCATTTCCCGGAGGACGGTCTGTGCGACCTAATCTTTTACGACTCCCTCTATGTACAACGAGGCAACACGTTCCTGGCCGGCAAGAACTTCACGGCTGACCTGCGGCGATGGCTAGCCGCCGTCCAGGAGTACAATGTCACAGAGCCTGGCGTCTCGGTGACATCCATGTGAGGCTCGCTGAATTGTTAAGCTTAGATAAGAAAATGTGTGAGTAAAGAGAGAACGTTGGCTCTGTAAGAATGCAGTTGGGTGTTGACAAAGTTTATAATGAAGGAAAGCAGTAGCAGATGATAAAAAGAAAGTTAATAAGCTGACAACAATCGAAAAAAAAATCATTTAGGCTTTCTTTTGAAACATCAGCCAGCGCAAACGGTAGACAATCAGGCGTTGCCAGTTCTCATCGCTCACGGACCTCAGCTCGATTCACGGCATCATTGCTGAACGTAACTCGATGCGCCCATGATCGAGGTTCACCGGAACCAGTAGACCAAAGTTAGGGACATGTGTGTGGGCAACAAAGCTTATATGGTGTGGGTTTTGACGGTGCTCACATAAAGAGAACTTTTCTCACTCGACGCTTTCAGCAAACGCGAAAATAATTTTCCTCTGCGGGCCGCTGTCCTTCATAATAATCATTTTTATGCAAAGAATGTCGCTGGGGAGGACGTTTCGACAGACGCACTTTGTCACGGCCACAAGTATTTTTTTTTGTTTATGCGACTTACCGTTTCTCCACCTCGAAGTGGTGCGGAGGATAAAAGGGTGCGCTAAGTGAGGAGGGTCGACATGTTGAAAAAAAAGGAGTGTATACTTGCGTTGACAAAGAAAACGGAAGGAAGGGGTTCCACCAGCCCTTCGGAAGAGGAGAGCGCCAAATAATTGCGTTTGAGCAGGTCTCGTCAACTGTGCTGATGCTGGCGACTTTAACCGACTTCATGTGATGATGTCGACCACCACTCCTGACTGCCCTTTTCCCGCGTTTTCTACATTTAAGAAACCATGTCCCTTAATAACACCAGGTGTTTACGGAAATGTGACGAAGGCGAAGTGCATACCGCTTTAAATAGAAGTATTCTCGCCACATCTTCCTCTGGAACCTTCTAGCGTCGCATCGCACCGTAAAATTCTTTTTTTTTTTCAACAGCACTTGTACGTAGTCACCGACGCGGACGCGACGCATCTCCCAAATTTTGTTGCAACACGCTCTCAAGTTTCTAAGCTAACAAGCTAAGAACAACGAATGTGACCTGCAGACAACATTAAGTGGATTAGAAGCAGCAAACGTAAAAAAGAACCATAGCACATCACAGTACAGGGCGCGTGGTTGTCTGCATATGGGAACATCGCCAATCACAATAACCCACGATACACTTGCGTACGACCCTTCAACTTTAGTACATTCACGCTTCAGCTGAAATAGACATTGGCCGGTTTTTTTTTTGTGGTTTTTCTTTTCGTTTTTCAGGAGTGTCGAAAAAGCAAGACACGACCTCTCGAATACAAAAGCGAATGCGACGTTTCGCCAGCTGCGGGCGTCTGGCATACGTCACTATGGAGTACTGGACTTCGTCCCAACCAACTTGACCGAAGAACGATATGTGCAGACCGTTCTTCGTCTCTTTGCGGTAGGTTTATGTGCGCCGTAAGCCTTCTCGATTGCACGCAATGGACTACGGCATAACAATGCACTTGAAACATGTATTTCCGTCTACCACTTTTTATTTTGTCTCACGTGCTGCAGAAGCTCAGGAATGTTCACGCCCGACACGTTCCCAAAGGCAAAAAGATCAAGCAGTACTTCGGTGTGGGCATTGCTTACGTGAAGCACGCCGACGACGAAGTGTACACAGCCATCGAAAAGGCCGCAAGGTAGGACCACAGCTAGTTGTGGCTAATCGAGGTTCGCTGCATCGTAATGTGATCCGGTGGTACCACAGCCGCGGTTGTTAGCGGTTCAGATGTCTCTCGCAGGGTGAAGAAAGAAGTACAGAATTACCTTTCAGAGTGATCGTCATTCGAAGTGCGCCTAAATGCATCTAGCATGTACAAGCAAATACATTTTCACGTGTATACTCGGTTTTCTTAGTATTGTAATGTTTTTCTAAACGAGAGCATTTCTACAAAGAGGATCGAACAAAACTGGAATGACAATAATGTAAAAGGTAACTGTGTGGACCATGCTGCTAATGCACAAAAAAAGTGTGTGTGTGTGTGTGTGTGTGTGTGTGTGTGTGTGTGTGTGTGTGTGTGTGTGTGTGTGTGTGTGTGTGTGTGTGTGTGTGTGTGTGTGTGTGTGTGTGTGTGTGTGTGTGTGTGTGTGTGTGTGTGTGTGTCCCAACTTCAATAAACGTAGCGTGAAGTAATGTCCTTATACGTATGTACTAAATGAACTTTTGGCACATACCTCGTAGTACATGCGCAACACTTGTCTCAGTGTGCGTTTCACGGCACTCACACTAAGCACACTGCGCTCACTGACGTTCGCAGCAACGGGGAATTACAGCTGGTCATCCTGCGCACGCACCTCGGCAGCAGAGACGACGCTAACCGGGGTGACTGCCGCATCACGGGATCGACAGTGTGGGGCGAGCCCGTCGCCGAACAACACCCAAGCATCGCAAGTGCACGATTTACGTAATATGCGCAAGGGTGCTCGGCGAGGTCCCTGGCAACTATAATTTTGCAAGAACGAAAATGTTAAACGTACCCCAGAAGCACCGCTAGTTTATGTATGTAACCTGGAGGCTTCCGTTACGGTGTGAGAGGAGGTCAACATCCTGAATCGCATGTCTTAGCAGACCCAATTACCAGCAGCACTTGGCATGTACGTACGTTGCTTGAATGAATCGTGTATTCATTTAGACTCAGTAAAATGAATCTTTCGGCATACTCTCCTCACCGTCCTTGGTTCTTTAGCCAATGCTTTTATGTACCACAGCGGTAATTCAGCTCACTGAAGCCCTATCACCCATACAAAATCCCACAGTGGTGCGATGATAAGAGCTGCTGGCCAGCTAGACCTTGAAATATCAGCAGAGTCTAACTGACCGGGCCCACAGAGTGGCAGTAGCAGGCGGAGCCCTGGACTGAGGGTGAATAGTTCCAGAATCACAGTTATGAAAATTTTCCAGAGCCCAGTGGCAACTGCGAATCAAACAAAATGGCGCTCGTTAACATCACTTGTACATCACCAGCAGCATTTAGTAGTGAATGTGACACGTCTCTGCGATGTGCTCACACGTCCATCGTCAGTGTGTACAAAGCCTCCTGAGCTCTGCAGCGCTACTGACCCCTGAAGCTCACGACCTGGACCTGTTCACTTGCCTCCGCCTAGGAAGGCACGCTGCACTACTTACAGCAGCGGAGGTCATCTTTTGGCGAGTCCACGTTGCTGCTCATCTCTGTATCGCTGGCCGGTCGATGGTACGCATCCCTGGAGGGAGGCAGCGGTAAAGACGCATATGCCGTCGGCGCGAAGTGCAAGCCTTTTGAGCCCGGCACCGGCTTGGAAGAACTCGGCTCCCGAATCACAGTAAGACCAATGTGCCTCGTCTTGCAACACTCGCACTTCAACGCGGCTCTAGCGCCAGCGCAAACATGGAGGCAAGCGATATAGTCAGAATCACGATCGACGTGTTTACGCACAAGAGTTTCCCGGCAGACACTGCAAGAGCGTGTATAAGTGTTGGGGGCTGGTTGGTAACACATTATTCTGAGCACTTGAACTGTGCGCTAGGAACAACATATCATGAGTAGAAAAGACAAGGCGAACGCAGACTAACATATAATTTATCGAAATCGTTGTCACAGAACGAGCGCTAAACTAGAGCGCGCCGCCAAATCCTTGCGACAACGGGCGGCAGAAACGCCGCGAGGTAAAAAGAAAAAAAAAGAAAGCAAACATCCAGGGCTCCCGGGCGCGCGCTCTCCCCGCAGAAGCACGGCTTCGCAGACGATCCTCCTCACCCCACATCGGCGGCCCAGCAAGACCGCGATTTTTCTAGAACGAAGGAGGCGGGGTCAGACCGAGTGAATCATCCTCGGGAGAGGGCAGTCGAACCGTCTCGTGCCTCTCCCCAGCCTTCGCTGCGTATCGCGCCGACGAAATGACGAGAAACATCTGGAAAGTCGCGCGCAAGGTATTTAACCGAGCAGCCGAGACGAGAAATCAGGAGGAGACGGAAAGTTAGCGCCGGAGCGCGTAGGGATTCCGCCGTGGAGTCGGCGAAGGTTCTGCCCGTACATGCGCAACACTTGTCTCAGTGTGCGTTTCACGGCACTCACACTAAGCACACTGCGCTCACTGACGTTCGCAGCAACGGGGAATTACAGCTGGTCATCCTGCGCACGCACCTCGGCAGCAGAGACGACGCTAACCGGGGTGACTGCCGCATCACGGGATCGACAGTGTGGGGCGAGCCCGTCGCCGAACAACACCCAAGCATCGCAAGTGCACGATTTACGTAATATGCGCAAGGGTGCTCGGCGAGGTCCCTGGCAACTATAATTTTGCAAGAACGAAAATGTTAAACGTACCCCAGAAGCACCGCTAGTTTATGTATGTAACCTGGAGGCTTCCGTTACGGTGTGAGAGGAGGTCAACATCCTGAATCGCATGTCTTAGCAGACCCAATTACCAGCAGCACTTGGCATGTACGTACGTTGCTTGAATGAATCGTGTATTCATTTAGACTCAGTAAAATGAATCTTTCGGCATACTCTCCTCACCGTCCTTGGTTCTTTAGCCAATGCTTTTATGTACCACAGCGGTAATTCAGCTCACTGAAGCCCTATCACCCATACAAAATCCCACAGTGGTGCGATGATAAGAGCTGCTGGCCAGCTAGACCTTGAAATATCAGCAGAGTCTAACTGACCGGGCCCACAGAGTGGCAGTAGCAGGCGGAGCCCTGGACTGAGGGTGAATAGTTCCAGAATCACAGTTATGAAAATTTTCCAGAGCCCAGTGGCAACTGCGAATCAAACAAAATGGCGCTCGTTAACATCACTTGTACATCACCAGCAGCATTTAGTAGTGAATGTGACACGTCTCTGCGATGTGCTCACACGTCCATCGTCAGTGTGTACAAAGCCTCCTGAGCTCTGCAGCGCTACTGACCCCTGAAGCTCACGACCTGGACCTGTTCACTTGCCTCCGCCTAGGAAGGCACGCTGCACTACTTACAGCAGCGGAGGTCATCTTTTGGCGAGTCCACGTTGCTGCTCATCTCTGTATCGCTGGCCGGTCGATGGTACGCATCCCTGGAGGGAGGCAGCGGTAAAGACGCATATGCCGTCGGCGCGAAGTGCAAGCCTTTTGAGCCCGGCACCGGCTTGGAAGAACTCGGCTCCCGAATCACAGTAAGACCAATGTGCCTCGTCTTGCAACACTCGCACTTCAACGCGGCTCTAGCGCCAGCGCAAACATGGAGGCAAGCGATATAGTCAGAATCACGATCGACGTGTTTACGCACAAGAGTTTCCCGGCAGACACTGCAAGAGCGTGTATAAGTGTTGGGGGCTGGTTGGTAACACATTATTCTGAGCACTTGAACTGTGCGCTAGGAACAACATATCATGAGTAGAAAAGACAAGGCGAACGCAGACTAACATATAATTTATCGAAATCGTTGTCACAGAACGAGCGCTAAACTAGAGCGCGCCGCCAAATCCTTGCGACAACGGGCGGCAGAAACGCCGCGAGGTAAAAAGAAAAAAAAAGAAAGCAAACATCCAGGGCTCCCGGGCGCGCGCTCTCCCCGCAGAAGCACGGCTTCGCAGACGATCCTCCTCACCCCACATCGGCGGCCCAGCAAGACCGCGATTTTTCTAGAACGAAGGAGGCGGGGTCAGACCGAGTGAATCATCCTCGGGAGAGGGCAGTCGAACCGTCTCGTGCCTCTCCCCAGCCTTCGCTGCGTATCGCGCCGACGAAATGACGAGAAACATCTGGAAAGTCGCGCGCAAGGTATTTAACCGAGCAGCCGAGACGAGAAATCAGGAGGAGACGGAAAGTTAGCGCCGGAGCGCGTAGGGATTCCGCCGTGGAGTCGGCGAAGGTTCTGCCCGTAGTGACAGAACAGGAGGAGACGGAAAGAGAGCGCCAGAGTGCGTAGAGAGTCCGCCATGTAGTCGGCGAAGTTTGTGGTCCGTAGGGACGGCTCGAGCTACAGGCAAGAGCGTGGGTTTACCGCTATCGAGCGAAGACGTGGGCAACAGCTGCGTGTGTGAAGCCGACGGATTTCCGGCGAAGAAGTTTGAAGCTTGGAGAGTGGCCATTTGAGGACGCGAGGTTTCCTGGAAGAGAAACTTCGAGAACTACGGAACGACAACAACGCTGGACTTTGAGTGAGTGATTCTCGGAAGAGTATCATTCAGACTTTTGTTCCAAGGACTTTGGACTGAATAGGTTTTCTATCTCTTTAGTCCTTAAGTGTCTTGGTTGTTCAATGCATGCGACTGCATTGTAGTGCGTATTGTTGTCTGTGTCAGTTGTTTTGAGTGTGGCTGATTGTACTGTGTAGTACGTTGTCTGATTGGTGACGTATTGTATGTAACTATTGTGGAGTGTGCATTTTTGTGTATTATTTTCGATCTGCCATTATTGAGAATATAATTTGTTTGTTTATCAACTCTCGGCTCTGTCTTGTTCTTTGGGCCACAGCCGGCGTCCGCTGGCGCACCAATAAGGACCACTTCTAAATTGTCCACGCTTTCGTGGTGCGGTTCGGGGGGCCGATACTTCGGCTCTTGGAATTAGCCCGGCGATCGCCTCCCTAATAAACGGGACATGTGTGACAATTAATCTGGCGTCCGCGATACAGGACCTTTTGGTGCACAGTGTGTCCAAAGTAGTAGGAAAGAGCCTCGAGTTGTTGATAGTGTTATCGGAACGATTTTGTGTGTTGTTCAGTGTTCTCGTTAACGAGTGCAGGGGAGTGTTCCGATAGACTGATTTAGGCAGATACTTTTTGCACGCGGCAAGGTTTTATTTGCGAGTTGCGAGACACCATGGATCTCGAAAAGTTAGTATCTCTTGGTGAGAAGATGGGTCTTTCTGGCGCCGAACTACGGAAGTGGGTAAGCCAGAAGGAGAAAGAGGCGGTGGAGAGAGATAGGTTGGCAGCTGAGAGGGCCAAGGAAGAAAAAGCAGCTGAGTTGGAGAGAGAGAGGTTGGCAGCTGAGAGAGCCAAGGAAGAAAAAGCAGCTGAGTTGGAGAGAGAGAGGTTGGCAGCTGAGAGAGCCAAGGAAGAAAAAGCAGCTGAGTTGGAACGAGAGAGGTTGGCAGCTGAAAAGGCGAAGGAAGAAAGAGAGCAACAATTGAAGTTGGAGTTAGAGAGAGAAAAGCTTGCAGCTGAAAGGGCGAAAGAAGAAAGAGAGCAGCAATTGAAGTTGGAGCTGGAGCGAGAAAAGTTGGCAGCCGAAAGGGCGAGAGAAGAAAGAGAGGCAAAAGAGCGCCAGCTGAAAGAAGAAAGAGAGGAAAGGGAGCGGCAGCGGCAGCACGAGATGGAACTCGAGCGGCTCCGTTTGCAACAGCGAAGCGAAACTCCCGTCCAAGCTAGAGTTGAAAGCAGCGAACGGGAAGATCACGGCTTCCGCTTGAACCCAAGCAAGCTGCTCGTAGCGTTTGATGAAAGGAAGGACGACCTAGACGCGTACCTCCACAGATTTGAGACGATTGCGAGGAGCCAGAATTGGCCGGAACATCAATGGGCAACTGCTTTGAGTACTTGCTTGAGTGGTGAAGCGCTCAGTGTGTACGGTAGGCTTACGCCGACCGATGCAGCCAACTACGCAAAGGTGAAAGCTGCTTTGTTGAAGCGATTTAGATTCACTGTGGAAGGATTCCGGGACAGATTTCGGACAGGAAAGCCAGCTGATGGTGAGACGGCTACGCAGTATGCCGCCCGACTTTGCCATTATTTCGACAGATGGATTGAACTTTCAGGGACAGCGCAGGAGTACGATGAACTTAGAGAGCTCCTAATTAGAGAACAATTTCTTACTAGTTGCCACCCAAGCCTGTCGCTTTATCTGAAAGAGAGGAAGGCTGAGTCATTTGAAGGAATGCTTGAATTGGCTGATCAATTCTTGGAAGCGCAAGGTGGCACTAATTTGGCCAAGGTCAAGAAGGATTGTCCCGATGATTCGAAGAAATTGGCTCCTGAAGAAAAGAAGCGTGCACCAGAGAGCATGCAGAGATGTTTTCGGTGCAACCGAGTGGGTCATCGCGCGAAAAACTGTCGAACAATCTTTACGAGCACTACGGCAGTAAAATGTTTCAAGTGTGGTCAGACTGGGCACAAAGCAGATGCATGTCGAAACGGAGTGAGTCAAACTCACCAGGTATCCTGTGTGCAAGCAGCACCGAAATCCGATAATAATGTCGTCACCGACGGATTCGTAGAATTGAAAAATGGGGAGAAAATTCCTATTGTTGGTGCTGTAATGTCAAAACAGCCAACCGGTGTTACGAAAGGAATGCCAACGCTGCCTGGAAAAGTTGCGGACAAAAAGATTACGGTGTTAAGAGATACCGGCAGTTCCACTGTTATCGTGCGGAGAAATTTGGTACGGGAAAGTGAGTTAACAGGCAAAATGAAACCGGTTTGCCTAATTGACCGTACAGCTCGGATGCTTCCCGAAGCAGAGATTGAGGTGGAAACCCCGTACTTCAGCGGGAAGGTTACTGCTTTATGCATGACGACCCCCCTGTATGACCTTGTCATCGGAAACATCGACGGGGCGCGAGGGCCAAGTGATCCAGAATGTTTGGGAGAAGACCCAAAGATAGAGCCCTCGCCAACACAGCGGCCGCGAGATACAGTGGAGGAGCATCCCGTGACGGGTCTCACTAGAGCCCAAGGTGAAGCTGCGGCGCAAGAGACAGCGAAGGAGAAGACGATCGTGTCGAATAAGTTCACGGGCCGAGCAACCGGACTTACGTCTGCACGACCTCAACCGACCGACAGTGTAAAGGAGACGGAGTTGGCCCGCCGGGCAAAATGTAGAGGCATGATCAAGCGGGTAAATGAACAGACAGGACCCGTCGAATGTAATGACGCGTTAACGGTGTCGGAAGAGACAACGATGGCTGAGACGACGCCTCAGATATCGTCGTTGGAAAGGGCTCGCCGAAAAAGAACGTGGAAGCACAAGAAGAGATCGAGCGAGCACCGCAAAAAGGGGCGCAAGCGCTGTTCGAAGTACTCAAGATAGGTGCTGAGGTGGAATCAGAATGTGTTCGGCAGGGCTGAGTGACATATGTTGTGTTAAGGTTCTTGTTATCCTGTGTCTCAAGTGTATGTCGAGTGAGTCAGTGTTCTGTGCGATGGTGTGATGTATGGTGTTGTATAATTGTTGGATAGACAGAACTTTGTACGGTTGTATTGTTTAGAATGTGTGAGGAAGTGTTGTAGGCATGTACCTGTGGCTATATTTCATGTGTTGTGGAATTGAACTACAATGTACGATTGTATTGAGTGATATATTGTGAATGTGAAGTGTCATGAGCGACGGATTGTGTTACAGTCTGTGAGAATGTGTGGTGACTGTTCGCGCTCGTCTGTGTGGTTTTTGAATATTATGAGATAATATTCTTAAAGTGGGGGGCAGTGTCACAGAACGAGCGCTAAACTAGAGCGCGCCGCCAAATCCTTGCGACAACGGGCGGCAGAAACGCCGCGAGGTAAAAAGAAAAAAAAAAGAAAGCAAACATCCAGGGCTCCCGGGCGCGCGCTCTCCCCGCAGAAGCACGGCTTCGCAGACGATCCTCCTCACCCCACATCGGCGGCCCAGCAAGACCGCGATTTTTCTAGAACGAAGGAGGCGGGGTCAGACCGAGTGAATCATCCTCGGGAGAGGGCAGTCGAACCGTCTCGTGCCTCTCCCCAGCCTTCGCTGCGTATCGCGCCGACGAAATGACGAGAAACATCTGGAAAGTCGCGCGCAAGGTATTTAACCGAGCAGCCGAGACGAGAAATCAGGAGGAGACGGAAAGTTAGCGCCGGAGCGCGTAGGGATTCCGCCGTGGAGTCGGCGAAGGTTCTGCCCGTAGTGACAGAACAGGAGGAGACGGAAAGAGAGCGCCAGAGTGCGTAGAGAGTCCGCCGTGTAGTCGGCGAAGTTTGTGGTCCGTAGGGACGGCTCGAGCTACAGGCAAGAGCGTGGGTTTACCGCTATCGAGCGAAGACGTGGGCAACAGCTGCGTGTGTGAAGCCGACGGATTTCCGGCGAAGAAGTTTGAAGCTTGGAGAGTGGCCATTTGAGGACGCGAGGTTTCCTGGAAGAGAAACTTCGAGAACTACGGAACGACAACAACGCTGGACTTTGAGTGAGTGATTCTCGGAAGAGTATCATTCAGACTTTTGTTCCAAGGACTTTGGACTGAATAGGTTTTCTATCTCTTTAGTCCTTAAGTGTCTTGGTTGTTCAATGCATGCGACTGCATTGTAGTGCGTATTGTTGTCTGTGTCAGTTGTTTTGAGTGTGGCTGATTGTACTGTGTAGTACGTTGTCTGATTGGTGACGTATTGTATGTAACTATTGTGGAGTGTGCATTTTTGTGTATTATTTTCGATCTGCCATTATTGAGAATATAATTTGTTTGTTTATCAACTCTCGGCTCTGTCTTGTTCTTTGGGCCACAGCCGGCGTCCGCTGGCGCACCAATAAGGACCACTTCTAAATTGTCCACGCTTTCGTGGTGCGGTTCGGGGGGCCGATACTTCGGCTCTTGGAATTAGCCCGGCGATCGCCTCCCTAATAAACGGGACATGTGTGACAATCGTACAAACACGCCTCTTGGAATAGTGCGCGTGCGCAAGAACAGTCGCGGCCGCGTAACGATTGCGCATGGCTGCGTGCGCACTCGTGCGGGCAGCAATTAAAGTTTGCAGTCTCAGAGCACGGACCCGCTGGAGGAATTCTGACAAGTGGAACAGTGTAGAAGTACGACTCCTTACAACTTTTCAACACAAATACATCCACCACAACAATCATTAAAAAGTTAATTATTCAAGTCTAATTCAACTAATAGCGATAATAGCGATGGCAGCTAATAGCGATAATATTTCTTTTAACTCGTCTTTCCCATAACCACATAACTTAATTGCTGAAGAGGCCTTTACGTATTTCCAGGTGTCTATTTTTTATCGTAAAACTTCATTTTGATCACCCTGTATTAGGGTAAATTCGTTTCACAATTTGTATACTGCTCTGCCAGTGATACACATGGCCAGGAAAGTCTGTAACAGATATGAGAGCAGCGCGGAAGTTTTCGAAAGCACGTAGCACTCTCTCCACGCAGGCTTGTACCGAGCAGCACTACGCAGCCCATGTGACGAGAGACGAAGAGCACGAGGTGATGAGCACCTACGATGGAAGCGCAGGACTGGCATTCGTGTTCGACAGCGAGCTGACGCTGTATGCAAAGGCGAGTGCTTATCGCATGTTGCGTCCGTTTCCATCCCTCTTTAGCTGTGAAGCAGCTCTTTGACTCACGTGTGTAACGCCGTACGTACGTGCGTCAGTACGAACACGCCGCAACGCATTCCATCGATGCACGGGTTGGAGCGGTGCCAAGTAGGTCACGCCGCAGCTGCGCGTTTCCATCACTCTCTCCCTCACCTGCCGCGTGCTTACCTAGGCGCCCACAGCTGCCTCCTTGTCCATACGACCGCAACATTCTCCGCTACCACCGCTCGCTACACCACTGACTCGTCGGCTCATGCGCAATAAACCTGACGCGCGCCTAACGTACGCGTTGAAGCATGTCTGTACGTGTAACAAGACCTACGCCAGACATCGCTTCAAACGAATTGTCCAGCGCTCACCGCAGCACCCGCGTTAGTGCCGTTCAACCCATAACACGCCACCCACGCGCAACGCTGCTGGTTCACATATCATCGGGGTTCCCTTAGAGAAAATGATGTGATTTTTACTCTGTCTTTTGATAATGGAATGCCATCATAGGTGTACGCAGGGTTCCTCATTAGAGCGGAAGAAGGGGGTAACGTTTCATCGCAGCGCCCTACCCCTCCACTGGTGGTCGAGTAAAAGAGATGGCACGCGCTTCACAATGAGATTAGAAAATGAAAATGATACAATGACGCGTGCCTTCCAATGACCTGCCTTTAGATCCTGGCTTTCTGGAGGTAATAAAATATAGGAAATAAAGAGTTCTAGTTATGCAACATCGGAAGCCTTCAGCTTTCATTATCGCCAAGAACTTGCGTGGTCATAACCTTTCTCTTCAAGCAATGACGGAACAGGAACGTCTCATGAAGGTGTGGGGCAAGCTTTGGACCACCACCTTAGGTTAGAACTCAGTCGTCCCACCCCATCCCCTTTTGGCACGTGCGCCTATGCATGTCATCACAACCAGGAAGTAAACAGCAGATTCAATGACAAATGTAACATGATGATGGTGGCAGTTGTGTGCTGGGCCTGAAGAAAGGGGGTACCCATGACCAGGATTTGGGGATATTTGTACGTAGCGTCATCTCTCGTCGGCGAAAGCGGTGGCCTGCCATAACTGAATGGAAAATAGGCGAGAAAAATACCTGATGAAAGAAGCGAGTTATAAACGACTCCAGTTTAAAATTACAATGTACTCTGCCAGCCACGTGGCTTTCCAGGGAGTTTAATACTTAAAAATGTGGTCCCGCCCAGTCAAAAAATTCCCCAGACCCAGACCAATTAGAAATTTAAGATTAGATCCCATTGGACCCAATTAAAAATTGCCAATCGTGTTTTGGGGCACCAATTGGAAAATTCCGAAGGGTCATCTCATTAGGTTTGATTGAGCCTGACCAACAAAACCAATTGGTGACACAATCAATAACCAAATGAATTGACCAATTATACTAGCAGGTGAACCCAGTTCACCTATTGGAAACAGCGAAGAGTTACACTTGGATGACCAGTTGTGTTAATGGGTATAACCAACTGAAACAACCGGTAGCATAAACTTAATTCAAATGGTTTGACCAATTAGGTTGATTAATCAATCCAATCTCTCCAATTGGAAACACCATGAAGCTCTGAATTAAGGGTCTTACCTGTTAATGTTGTAGGAGGTGCATCAAAATTTTAAAAACCGTGTTGTTGGATTGCGTGAACTTAGCATTAGTGAAGGCTGTCACGATCATCTCTTTGAACATAACCTCTCTTCACATGCCAGTAATTTCAGCCTAGTAAGTTGTGCCAGGTCCCAAGAACAAATGAGTCATTTTTGTGGCTCATTGTAAAGTGAACAGATGAAATAAATGACCCGCCTTGTAGACCATATTTGAATGTAAAGATATTCTATTTCAGGAGTATAGATGTATTTGCAAACATGTTTCTATGGCCTATTTTCTCGGTTTACAGCTTTATTAATTTCTGTGATGTCCAACTGAAACCAATTGGCAATTAGTAAAGTCCGTTTGGAATCAATTGGTGGAATTCTCATTAGAACCATACCTGGTGTAAAGGGTCCCTAGCGCATTCCTATTTATAAATTCTACTACGAAACTCTCGATTAATCATTCGATCAACCTGAACCCTCGCACATTTCTCTCGGCTGAATAATAAATATAATTAATATAGATTCAGTTTGTGTATTAAGTCATACCAGGAACTGTCCTATATAGAGCACCATTTGGACGTGTAACAATCTCCAATTAGTCCTATATATAAAAATGTCAAATCGAAGGTCTAATATTACATGAACACATAGACTGACCTCAATTTGAATTGCACAAGCATTTGGATTATCTGAAATTCCAAAAGGGTGGTGAAATGGAACATTTGCACCAGTTGTCATGACCATTTGTACTATCCGATTCCAATCGCGCTATCCCATTGAAGTTCAAGGTCCCAATTGGATTTACCTAATCCCATTAAAAGATAATTGGAATGGCCAGTTGGACCAAGTGAGTTTTTTTTTACCGTTTTGGGGGACCACTTGAAGAAGAGCCAATGGGCTAGCATTCAAATTGGACACTGCAGAGCAACCCATTGCAATCTGTTGGATAATGGGTCACATCAACTGGGACAAATTTTAAAACCAATTGGATTTCCCCATTGGTGTCAATGTTTTTTTCTTTTACTGGGCATGTATATTCAATGGGGGTAGTTCAATTGTCCTGGGAAGCCACAATTTGTAGTGCGATACTGAAATTTCACCAAAATGTTCCAGAAGGTCTCTGCTGCATATAGGTGCCGGAGCCGATTGCGATAATTAACTAGCCTAATTGAAATAGATGATTTTTCGCCTATTTACCATTCAGTTATCGCAGAGGGCCATTGCTGCCCTGCCACTGAGAGACTGCGCCCCGTATAGATATGTGGCCAAATCCTTGGAATGGGGCACCTTCAAATTCCGTATATTTCAAGCATACTGACAAATTACTCCATTGCTCAGGTGTGCAAGGCCCGGAATGCCCTGGAGGACGTTGGACCCGTCGGTCTGGCTGTCTATGACGCTGAGTTCGACGACTGGTCCAACAGCTGCAGAAGCTGGAACAAGCTTGGCAACTACACGCTCACGCGCGCCGCACGCAAGACGGTGGACGCTATAGAAAACGCCAAGCACGCACAACTGGACTGTGCCTCGTTGCCGAAGTAAATGAACGCACATGCTCATCAGGGTCAATAAATCAATCTTGCCAACTGGGTGCGCCTCTTCAACTAAATACACAGTCCCGGTTTGTAAGGGGTCCTACAGAACTTGTGTAAGCGGTTTTCCATGACTGGGATAAAGGTGCAGTGGAGCGCCGGGACATTGTGGAGTGCAGATTCTTCGTTGAGCAGAGAGAGAGAGAGAGAGAGAGAGAGAGAGACAAAATTTTTTACCTTGCTGGAGTCAAGGGAGATCGGGCCGGTCAGACTAGCCCTGCCTCTTTCTCGGGCTACGGCCAGACCTTGAGTCTTGGCGGCGTCATTGGCCAACTGGACTGCCCAGAGATGGTCATCCGTGCACGCGCTGAGCAACGTAGCCAGGCTTGCTAGGGAGTGGTTACCCTGAACGTAGGATTGGTACCAAGTTTTATTGTGGGTCACTGTGAGATATGTTCATATAATGAATTCAATGTTGATGCTAGCCGCTCCGCAAGCTTTGTATTTGGTGTATAAACATGCGGGTATATGAGACTATAGCGGCCGGTGTGGGAGCGTTCGTGTATGTAATAATCGCCATAGTGCTTATATAGACTGGTGCGATTTGACAGGAGGTGGGAGTTCAATCTTGTTCTACGGTAATGCACAAGAATTTCACCATTAGGGACCATTCTGCCTTTCGCGTGGCTGCACCAGTGCTCGGCTTCCTCGTCTTCGGCTTGCCGGGCTCGTCTAGAGGGCAGGTTTTGGTGACCAGTGGCGCGCCCGTTGGACGATTTCTCAGGCAACGTCGTGAACAGCTTCGTTCATGGCAAGGCCCGAATGGCCCAGAGCCTAGAATAAATGAACTTGGCGGCGGCGAGATGTGGATGTGCTTTCGAGTATGCGGCTCGCTTGCGGTGAAATTAGGCCCGTGGTTAGGTGGCGGTTAGCCGTCTTACTATCACTTACGACGTTAGAGGTGGTGGTCGCCGCCTGTGCTAAAGCGGTGACAGTTTCTTCACCCCATTCGGATTGTGTGGTGAGCACCGTGGCTTTAAATAGGTTAACTGCGCTCATAAAAGCGCACAAAAAAATAAAAATGCGTGCACAAAAAAAAACGAAACCGAAACCAAAATATTGCTGGCAGATACGTTGCTAGCCAAATGTAGAACGCTAAAGAGTCGACGCAATCCGAAGTGTCTGTAGTGTCTGATCGTGTTTACAAACGCGCTTTCTTTGATTTATACGGTGTGTTATCGGTGAAATCGTTAGTGCTACAATACAGTATGTTTCCACTCCACGGCCGTATCTACGCGGACTGCAAGCGCGATTTGGTATTGGAGTTGCTAGAAGAGTTAAAATCTAAGAAGAAAAATGAGCGATCTGAGGCGCCATGCGTACGTGTTGAAGAACGCTGCGAACCGTTGTTTCACTTCTTTCCCCGGGAATCTGAACCGGAACCATTTGGGGATGTTCTTGACGTGGAAATGTCTGAAGACGAAGAAAAGCTCGAAGAAATTGTGCCTAGCAGTGGTCTTTCGAAAAAAGGACCCGATAGGGACGAACTCGAAGTATGTGGGGCCCCGGACGATTTGACCGACCTTCCAGAAGACGTTCAGGTAGCAGGGTGTTACGCTATGTGCCATCAGATTTTTTTCATGCGAGGATGTTTAAGGCCGATTGCTATTCGTTGCAGGTAAACATTTCAAAGATTAAGGAGGCGCTACACTCATGTGACGAGACGGATATTCGCACAGCTGACCTGTTCTTCATGGTTGCTGCAAAACCAGAGACGGTACGAAAAAAAAAAAAACATTACATATTCTTTACTGCTGTATTATGAGGTGGCATAGGCATTGTTTCTAATGTGGTGACCTCGGGCGTTTTCAGGTTGCAGCTGTTTGTGATGAACTGGAGACAGACGCTATAGCTGATACAAAGATGCAGCTACTGCTACGTTCATTTTCAGAGTTGAAATCGGAGATAAGCCTCATCAATGGTGTCGTTTTCGTGAAGTGCGCACTCCTGCCTAAGGTACAGTGATGCCTTGTGTTCACTCATACATAAGAACTGCGCCCAGTAGTACTGTTGAAGTCTCATAGCAAACCTAGCAAGTTCACTTTACCGCTTAGCGAATTACCGAAAAGTGTTGCCACAGTGGCAAAAGCATGTCTGAGCAATAACTTGCAAATTTCGCTTATTATTTATTGTTTCTTGACGCCTTTCTGTGTGGGACAACTTGCACAAAACATATTTTGAGAAGTCTCAAGTTGTAGTCAAGGGCTCGATTAATTTTGTAGGACGTAGTAGTTTTGTATTGAGAAGCTGTGCGCCTTACTGTAGTTTCTTTCTTAGGTTGCTAACTTGGAAGAAGGCACCACAGCACGTTCTCTCATAGATTCAATCACAGCCTTCGCACAGGATATGCCACATGTGACAGTTGAAGGCCTTCTAGTCCCATTGGTTTCTGCTGAGAGCATGGGTTAGTCTACAAACATATTATGTATGTACATATGTCTGTCCTTAGTCATGCTGTAACTAATATTGTGACCTCGTTACGTGAAATCATGTCGTGGCTTTTCTATGTTTCTTATACAGGCAAGGCACAGACTGATGTTGTACAGACACTTATCAAAGAAGGAATACCGAAAGACTATGCTGCAATGTGCTTGAGGTACTTATTCGCCATTTACATATTGAGTACCAAATTTTTGCTTTTCGGAACTTGGTATGGAGAGTGTTCTTCAAGTCATTTTACTGATTTTTATCCAAAGAAACCTGTAGCTATACACAAAACAGTGTGTTATTTAATGCTGTATTTTTATGTATTCTATGACATAGTTAAAATATGCAGCCTTTTCATGGTGAAGATAGTAAAATTGTTTGCTGAAATGAAGCACTCATCAGGAAAGCCAATACGTCATCACTGGACAGATAAAGTATTGTAGCATTTACATCCACTTGTTATTTACTTCACTCATCAATGTACTGTAAAAAGGGTGAAGCACAAACGATCTCAACAACTATTCTAGTGTGTCATGCCAATTCACTTGCATTTCAGGCTCGAAAACTTACGCGTAGTATTACTCTGTGTTTAAAAACCGGCTGTGCAGTGGTTACACATTGCATGTCCACGTAATTACGTGTCATGGCGGTTCTGTTTTCCTCCATGCTTCAACTTATGCTGATGGTGCATAACTTGGTGATGCTGTGATGTTGCTGGTCAGAATTATATTTAAGGAACAGTCTCACTGTTTTTGAGTGTAGCACCTTTTGAAAATAATCCCATTTATGTTGTGCTAAAAGCTCACTGTGATTCAATATTCTGGAGCACCCAGTCTAGCTGTGAGGTTGCGGCCAAGTGACAAAATAAGGACAATCTTTGAGAGCTCATAATAGCCAAAATCAGTTATTCCGCAGACAGTCTTATTAGGCATCCTTTATGAATTTGCTGCTTGCCTTAAAGCATATAAACTGTGAACAATGCAATTCTGCTTAGTTGTACAACAGCGTGTTGTCATGAATTGATTGATGTCTCAGCACGCTGTGTAACATAAGACACCACTGTGCAGGAGAATGCTGCAAGAGTCAAGGACCTGTATTGAGACCAACGTCACTTTTGTTCACATATTAATCCTCAAGAGGGTAAGAACTGTAGAACGAAAAACATTGCTTTTCGTAAAAAAAAAAACTGTACCTGAATATCTCTCCAGGGTCCACTGGAAAGCGTGTTCACAGAACTAGTCAACTGGCTTGCTAGTGTCAAAGATGAAAGAAGTACGGACAGCAAGTTTTCAAAGCTGCTAATGGATTTTGTCAGCTTTTATGCCCCACAGGTAACACCCTCTTTTGTGTGTGTGTGGTTTTTCTGCATAGCTGTCAGAATGTAATATGCGACACCATGGAGTGACGTATGCATAGTAAACTCTCTCTTTCTTGTTTCCCTTCTTCCCTAACAGATGTCATCTGCTTGTTTGGACAGCATTGTGAAAGTTGTCAGTGCGAATAGGACATTGCTGAAGAAGCCAATCCAGAACATGCTCACAAAACTTACTGCGTGAATGCACACCTAAGATTAAGATGCATGCTGCTTATCATAGCACTGATGTGACCTTGGCCGTGTTATTGCACTATGCACTACATAAGATTAGCGATTATTTGTTTTTAGAATATCTTCATTTATATACTAATGTAATAAAAAGCGAAGACCTATTGCATACAACCGTCTTCCTTTTTTTTTTCTTGCACCAATTTTTTTTTATATAGTACTGTTACATGTTCATATAGCCCCTTCGTGAGGATATTGTCACAAATGTGTTATTTGTATGTATTTAATATGTTTTGTGGGAAATCTTCTGTAATTAATGAAGGAACAATCTACAAGAAAAGGAAAACATGTCTTTGTACAAAGACCTTTGGTAAGTTGCCGTCTCTGCTGAGTTTCTGTTCACTTCCGACACATCTTGTGGCTATCGGGAAGTCTAATTTATATTTTTGTGAGCGCAATTTGTGGGTTTGTCAGATAAGCCTGCGCCAAAAGAAAAAAAAGAAAGAAATGCGTGTGGTTCAGGGGTATTCAGGTGCCGTTTCGGTAGAAGTGCACCACCTGCGAAAGAATGGGGGGGGGGGGGGGGGGGGGGCTTAAATTTTCGCCTACCTCCTCAAAAGCAAGCATATTCATAACAGCGCATATGTTCCCATACTTCCCGCTACCTTAAAGAAACTGACTTGTCGGGAGTGACCCCCCCCCCCCCTCCCACAAAAAAAAAAAAAAATCCCCGCGCGCCGCCCTCGTTTGCTTGAAGCTCTCTAATGAGCGGGTGCTTAATTAGATCGCGTCAAGACTGCTACAAATGAAAAAAAAAAAACTAAGGAAACCTCGTGAGAAAGTAACGCAGGTAGCTCCTTTCTCATCGTATGCAAACCACTCCGAAGTTACCCGCTTCAATCTTTCCGGCGTCGAGGAGGGGGCACGTACGTACTGGTTCGCGCGCATGCAGTGTGAATGCCCTCGTGCTTGATGGGCCGGGACCAGTGAGCCACATAAATGGAACCAGGCCGCGTCGATAAGAGAGAGCGCCGTCGATGCTTCGGGCAGGTCAAGTTCGAAACGGAACCTGCTGCTGCCGGCCGACGCATCCCAGCTGCCCGGAGCGTGCGGCTTCGAGGCGACGGCCGCGAGTCGCATTCTCTCGTCGAGCCCAGTTGGCGGAGGAGATGGGCGAATCGCTCCGCGTTTTCACTCTTCTGGCACTGGTCGCGTCGACGACATCCCTCATCAGGTGCGTACGATCGCCGTACCTCTGCAAGCTTCTTATACCCCTCCGCACTCCCCCCCCCCCCCCTTTTTTTTTTTTCTAGCTAGTTAAAGCGGCGCTATGAACGTCACCCGAAAGTAAAGCGAAACTACTAGCGCACGGCTGAATTTACCGATAAATCGTAATAGCCGATATCAATAGCTTAGGCGGAATTTTTCGGCCGCGGACCGGGGTGGTGGTGGGGAGGGGTAACTATACTTTATGTATGTTCGTGCGTGCGTTTATTTGTGTGCGCTTGCAAAGCTGATAAATATGGGGAACTCCTCAGCCCCCCTGGCTACACCAGTGCCTGATATGAAAAACCGACAGCGCTTACGCTCAGCATAATATCACAACCCTTCCCCCTTCCTTTGGGCTCGAAAACCTTTGGCGGATCTAATCAATGTGGCTGAGTTTTTTTCTACTAATTCATACTGTGGAATGAGCAGCACACAGGCAATTATGGCCACGCAAAAGATGTGAACTGTGCATAGTTGAAATTCTAAATTTTGATCACAATTATTTTGTATGCTTCCCAAAATGTGCACATACATAAAATTCTGTGAGGCGTTCACCTCTTTTCCCTTCTGCAAAATGGGAAAGTTATGCCTCTCACCTCAAGCATATTGATATTGCGCAAGCAGTGTAGTTACCTTTACAGTACTAGTTGCTTACCATAAGTGCACATGACATAGCAAGTCTGTATTAATTAATGTCATATGCTATCCATGTAGCCACATTAGCCCTATATAAGGTTATTTAGAATCATAGCTCAAGTAATATATTTATAACTGATTTTCACCAGAAGTGCTTGCTAAGAAACAGCCATTGTCGCTTCCACTCTGTTCCCATTTCTTTACCAGAAAGTTTTTTTTTTTTTCTGATACAAATTTTCAAAGGTTGTCGAAGAAAATACTATTTATGCAATTTAACAGCTGTATTCTTCTGTTCAGGGGCGGCACCAGGGGGTGGGAATAGATCGCCCCCCCCCTCTATATTTTTGCCTGCCCCCCATTTCCACCCCTCAAAGAGGGAACATAGTCGTAACACAATGGTCAAATTCCTCGCCTCACTGCCCCCCCCCCTAAAATAACTCGCTTATCATGGACGCCCCCCCCCCCCCGGTAAAGTAATCGTGGTGCCGCTCCTGCTGCTCTTCTTTGCAGTATTCCCTTACACCGATTCAAGTCTGTAAGACAAACCTTGGGTGAAGTAGACTCCGCACTAGTTGTGGCCCAGCCGAAATACTACAGTGAAGGAGGTGCTCAACTGCCAATTCCAGAGCCACTGTCAAACTACCTTGATGTGAGTTATCAGCATGCTGCCGTTCAGTGCATCAGTTCACCAGCATGCAGGCTTCTCTTACTAAAAGTAACAGTCTGGCTTTTCATTAGTGCAGTTGGCACAGTGCTCTGATTTCTTGTCTGTTTTTTCTTTCAGCTGTGGTGCATAAAAAGTGCTTCAGCACTGTGTTTATAGTTATTTGCATATGATGCCTCATTCTATACTATACCACAGAAGCATTGCATGCCACCTTTGAAAATGCATGAAAGTGAAAATGCATGTGAAAGTTTTAATAGCAATGACTAAGACAGGGCTGATAAGTAACTAAGAACTTGGATGTTGGATTAACCACTGAAATTTATTATCTTTTTTTGTAACATTATAACCTAGTACAAATGACATGTTTAAGCATGTTTTCTCTAGTTTCTAATTCGCATGCCGATACTTTTTTTCTTTCTCGTCTGTCTAGGTGCTGTGAAACGTGAGTACTCACTCATTTACCTAAAGGCTTATCTTTCTCACTTTGTTGTACTTGCTTTTTGGTGTTGCTAATCGTACACAGCTGCCAAAAATAATACTTGATGGGCCCAGGATTGAAAGTAAGCAGTACCTGGTTGCTGGGCAATTTTACTGACCTATTCCGCTGTGGCAATGGCTTATACTCACAAAGAAAAAAAAATGAAAAAGATCTGATATGCAAGGTCACAAGTTCATTCTTTCATTCGTTGAAGATATTCTACAATGATTTTGAGGTTGTCAATATTCAAGATTTCAATCATCAGCCAATTTTCAGTATAAATGAAATCTTCTCACTGTGATCTGTAATTACCACTGTTTTGCAATAACCAGCTACGATTTATTGCCTGTGAAGTTTTTGCTTGTGAAGCACACAATGACCCGCTGCATCGTGATGCATTTTCATGCTGTTTCTTCTTTTTGCCAACTACTGTGGGTAGATATTGTATGATCTTTGATATTATCACTGAAATTCGATTTATTAAGTGAAAGACGAGGGATATATAGATATGAATGTCTTTACTCACATGTTCTCATCTAACGCACCTTGTTCCAGGCTCAATACTATGGACCTATTAGCATAGGAGTACCTCCGCAACCTTTTCGGGTTGTTTTTGACACGGGCTCATCCAACTTGTGGGTTCCTTCGAGACGTTGCAAGTGGACCAATTTTGCCTGTCGTAAGCTGCCATTTATACTTTGTTTAAACCCACAGTAAGAACTTCCCTGGCTCTTAAACAGCGACTTATAATTTGTGGATGCTTTTTCTTTCATATACATTTTGTCTGTTGCCCGAAATGTTGAATTTTGACATGTTTAACTGCTAAATTTCTGTGCTGAGAAAAACTTTCTGCTTTTAATGCTATCATTGTAGATGTAGCTGGATTCATGTCTAGACACTGGAGCTAATTAATTGTTTGAATATGCCTACATTAGCTTGTTGGTCAAAAATAGCACATACAAATATTCTGCCCACTAGGAAAAAATGGCTGAACTTGACAATACACACCAAGTTTCTGCAAAATGTAGATATAGCATCACTAATAATGTAAGCAGTCAGTGTAATATATTGCAGTGACATATTGCATTATCAAGTTTTGATATGTACAAAAGATGATTTTTCTCTTGCTGGTAATGTATGATGTGCACAATTTCCAGTAAAATGTCATATTTGGATGAAAACTATTTGTTCAGGCTGTACAGTTGGAGCAAGCTGTATTCCAGTGTTGCTTTCAATCATCTAGTTATTACATCTATGCATGGGAGGAACCTGTATTTCGAGAGTAGCTTGCAAGAGCAAGAAAATGTATCGTGATAACAGCAGCATTTTACCTAAATATGCTCTCAGGAAGTTCAAGATATTTTCTTCTTGTTAAGATAATCACTTACATAATCACTCACACTACAACGATTTTATTCTACCTGAATTCACAAAAATATGACTATTAACCCTGGTTTTTCCAATTACAGTGCTCCACAAGAAGTATGACCATACAAAATCAAGGACGTACCGCAAGAATGGCACAGCTATATCATTGCGCTATGGCACTGGCAGCATGACTGGCTTCTTGAGCATAGACACAGTTTCACTTTCTGGTGTTGATGTGAGTGCATTTGGACATACCCATTTCTCACTGAGCAGTATTACACGGGGCCACCTATCACGCATCCTCTCAAAACTGTGCTGAAGCTACAGATGAAGAAGCTGCAGACACTGTGGACAGACACTCGATTAAGGAGTATTTCTAAGTTAACGTTGATAGTGTACTGGGAATTCACAAGGCAATGACCAGTGGGACCATCTCTGAGTGCGAAGCGCGAGCATGTGCACGAGCTGTGGACGCTGGACTGTTTGAGTATTTGTGTCCGTACCGGCTGTCTGCCTACTACCTGGCGTCGCTGATAAACTCCCTTGCAATAGGAATAAATTCAGAGGTTTTACATGCCGCAGCCACAATATGTTTGTGAGGCACTTTGTGGGAAGACTGATGTGATTCAGGCTTAGCATGAAATACGAGGGCAAGAATGTGACAGATGCCTGACTATAACACAGAATTAGGTATATTAAAAAGTATTGATGGGTCAGGCTGTCATGAACTGTCCTTGTGCAAGTGATACTTTCACACATTCAGCCCCATTCAATTTTACTCAATGTTTAAATGTTTGTTCTTTTGCGGAATATTATTCACTGAAAAATGCTTACTTTGAACAAGCATCGTTGAGCTTTACGCAGAGAAATGCACGCCTTCATTTTATAATTGCAGATTCAAAACCAGACTTTTGCTGAAGCGGTCACTGAGCCAGGTTTGACTTTTGTGGCTGCGAAATTCGATGGCATCCTAGGTCTGGGCTTTAAGAACATTGCTGCATCCGGTGCAAACACCGTGTTTGACAACATGGTCTTGCAGGGCCTCGTACCACAACCTGTTTTTTCTTTCTTTCTGAATCGGTAAGCTTTTTTCTCCTCGTCATCTTTATGCTCTTGATAAAGCCTTAGCATGCTTAGCTACTCTCACAGAATTCGTGTTTGAAGGTTTAGGCAATCAAAGAACACGGGTGCAATATGAACAGAAAGGTTGACTCTAATGCCTCCATTAACTGCTCTCTGCACAATTCTGCTTTTCTATCAGTTTACAATACGGTGTTCAATAAATACTTATGTATCGTTGCGTTCAGTCTAATCAAGTGCTTGCATAACCTTCGTATTACAAAGGCATTCAGAAGTCAGTGAAGCAGCTGAAAATTGAAGGAAAGGGCAGTGATTGTTTATAGGAATGCTGTTTTAACTTCAAGTGGTTAATGATGGAGGATGGCCTTATTTTAGGGGTGAAGCCTTTTAGTGTCTAGGATTGTTCGTTGTGTGTTGTTCGTTCTCAAGATGAGGATGAGGCTAATGATGATTAAGCATAAGCGCAATCACGATGATGATGACGCTGAAGATGGATGAAAACGAACGTGAATGCGCTCTCGTTCGCGAGAGGTTACACAGAAGCAGACAACAAACTACCCCGGAGGTGAGAGCTTGGGAAGCAACAGCAAAATGGCAATTTCGACCACAAGCTGATACCTCGTAGTTGAGGACGCTGGAAACGGTGACTCAACGGCAAAAGCACATTGTGTATAGTGTACACACATGCTTTCATTCATTTACATGTGCGAGTGAGCAATGTCACAAATTATTTACACTAAGGATGATTCCCAGTGCTTTGCCCACTCATCGTGATTCACTTCGTGGAGATGCTTGAATTTTTTCATTGGCTGACAATTCCGTTTATGCTTGTCTTTTCCTTTTAGAAATGGCAATTCCTCAACTGGTGGTGAAATCACGTTTGGTGGCATAGACAAGCGCTTCTACAAGGGCTCTATTGATTATGTACCCGTCACAAAAAAAGGCTACTGGCAGTTTGCAATTGATGGGTAAGATTTGCAACTAGTTTCGCAGCGCATTTTTATATGAAGATGTATGTTTCGAAAAAAATGAAGCTCTTTACTTCTTTTCAACCTCATTTCATAATTAGGGTTACGCTGATAATACAGTTCAGTTGAATAAAATTAAAGATGAGGGTTGAAACATGGTAGATTAGAGGCCTTCATCCTGTAGTGAACATTAGTAGTCCGATCATGGTAATGAATAACATTTAGCCTACTCTGTCCTGTCTTGTTTGGCCTGGTTTGATTCTTTAATAGAGGTCTGTAGTCTGTTTCACGTGCGTTTAGGGTAATACTATCAGAGAAAGGCATTTATGAGCAGAGATAGCAGGATTGAGAGCGCTGGAGCAATTTCCTAGAAAAACAAGTTTGCCACTCGTATTTGGGCTGCTCTTATATGACACATTGCATTCTTCATACATTGCAGGATATCTGTCGAGAACAACACAATGAAATTCTGTGTCAATGGCTGTCAGGCTATTGCAGACACGGGCACATCATTAATGGCCGGCCCATCCTTAGAAGTGATGAAGCTTCAGAAGATTATTGGTGCCTACCCTTACTCGCATGGTCAGGTAAGGACAGTTCTGACCTTGTGGAGTTAGGCAGCTGGTATTTGATAAGTTTTCATTTTAGGGCAGGCTGAAATGCGATATAACTAAAATGGCGTAGCATGGCAAAATCTACATAGAGGCACACAGAAGGGACACACTGACAGGCTGTGTGTGCCAGTGATACGCATCTTTATGTTGTCCTTGTTCAGTTCCAACATTTTAATTTTAGTGCATACAGCTCATGCTTTGTGTACTATTATACACCCCAGCATAATAGCATAAATAAAGACAAATGGTAAATATGAAAAAAGTTATGCTGCTCACAGAATACCGTAGCACATGCAACAAAAGCAATATCAGTGTCCGTGTTTCAATAATATAGACCACCATGATGCCTCGTTTTTTTAAACACCTTTAAATAATCATTAAATAGTTTTATTTACATTTTATTCTGTGAAAGTATCTGTTTTTTTGCTGTTTTACATCCTTTAAATTTGCCTATTTTAGACGGCATTATTTGTTACCTGCAAGTTACGGCTTGTTTCCCATATACAGTTGTTGTAAACGTCCTTGCATGCCTAAATTTTCTCTTTTCAGTATACAGTCAAATGTGAAGACATTCCAAAGCTTCCAGCGGTCACATTCCATATAGGAAACCGTACTTACACTTTGGCAGGAAATGATTATGTCCTAAAGGTGAGGTTCACTAGGCAACATTCATTTACGTATTTCATCTTTTCATTTAGTGTCTGAGGAGTGATTACGGTAAATGTGCCAGTCCCTTTTAATATGAACCGCTGTGAGCTTTTCACTAAAATAGAACTGTGGGGCTGCTGAGCATTCGACCCAAAACAAGACGTAATAGAACGGCTTGGGGCAAACATCACAACCAACTAGCCCAATATTTCGTGTTACAAAGAACAAATCACTTGCCTTGTATCCAAGGAGTCATAAGATTTAAACATCTGGCCCATGACAACAGTGAAATAGAGAATCATGCCTTTCTTCAGTAATGAATTACTCGCAGCAGTGGATGTCAGCAAATGTGTGATAACCACTACTTTACAGATTAGTTACCAATTCTTTTGGCTGATGTTTGACAAATATGTTTGCTTAATTGCAGTGAAGGAATGTTGACCAAAAATTTTGCATCGCACTTTCATTGTGTATTTAAGTGGCTGTTGATTCTATAATTAAGGTACCACTGGGACATCCATGTAGCTGGACACGAATGTAGCAACCGTGTGTATCGCAGACTATACTTAAACGCCAGCCAGCAAACTGAGTGAAGAGTTTAAAGACCATACATCAGGAGTGTAGCTAAAGATAGTTTTCAGTGGGGAGGGATCAAACCATACTCTATGGTCGTGCGTGCATCTGTATATCTGCGTGTATATATACACAAGCAAAATCGAAAAACTTGGGAGTTGTTAGAATCCCCTAAACCCCCTTTCGCTACACCCATGCCATACATGTGATGTATCTCTGAATGATTTCAATGTGGCCCATCCCTTAGTTCACCTCCCGTGGAAATGCATGTTGACTCATTCTCCCCTTGAGATGCATCAAAATGCTGAATGCACACGGCATCTGGCAGCTTGGCTGTAGTGTGCATTGGTTCTCCAATAATTTACGAATGTTTACTGATGTGCACTGCCATTACCAAAAATTAGGTATATTCATGCCGACTAGGGCGCGTGCTCATCTCTTTTGAGGCACTAGTGCTATAGTGAGCACACTATTCAAGTTGTGGCATTGTTTTCGCAATATGCTGCTAGTGTCTCGTTTAAATGTGAACATACTGTCATAATATGAATTAACACTTTGTACTATGCAAAGTCATTTATTCTGAACCATTCCATAATCATTCATTAAGGCAGCTCACTGAATAATTTTCTCACTTCTTATTTCTGGCTTTAATGTAATGATTTTTTTCTTCCATGTGGCCTTTCAGATTACACAGTTTCGCCGCAGCCTGTGTCTTTCGGGGTTTGTTGGACTTGACATACCAGCCCCACAGGGGCCTCTTTGGATCTTTGGCGACGTTTTTATAGGCCGATACTACACTGTTTTTGACTACGGCGCTTCACGTGTTGGCTTTGCTGAGGCTGCAGAAGTTCACTGACCTGCTTTATTGTTTTTTTCTTTACTCTCACAGTTATTTTTGCGTTTCAAGTTTTCCTCCGGTACTTTTGTACGTGGGCATTAAACCCTGCTGCTGTGATGTAAGCAGGCATATCAGGATACATTTGTGCATTTTTTATCTTTTTTATTGCTTTCCTAGTGGCCATGTTTGCAGTAAAACAAATTGTATATTTGACCGAACACGTAAGGCTATGGGTAAATGCATGTGGTTTTTATAGAAAATAAATTGAGTTGAATCACAGTAAAATTATTAGTGCTGAAAAAGTCACTGTAATATGACAAAGATATGTTGCTTGTAAACAAGCCTTTGTACAAAAACAGCTGTCGTGCTGAGTAATTTATTGCTAATACCGAGCCCTTTTTGGACCCTGCTAAGAACCTACTAATTCACTATTGAGGAAACATTTCGGCCTACATTAAATGAGGACAAGTAACACTATACATGGTAGTTATGACAAAACACTCCAAAGTTAAATGTACCCTATCACGTGGGCACGAGAAAGATTGCCGCCGTAGCACACTCGTGTCTTCGGAATTTTTATGCATTATTTTTCTATCTGCTATAATGCACCTCGAGCTCCGTTTGCTATGCTCGTAAAGCTGCATTATAAATCGGTAATGATTTATGTGAATAAAGCAAGGTGCCGGACCGTTCAATAATAATTCGTTGTGAAAGACGTACACTGATACGAGAGAGTCGCAGTGGCGCCGACCCTCCGCATGAAGCAGTAGCAATAAGCCATGAGTGACAAGATTTGAAATGTTGCAAGTGTACGAACCTTTGCGTGTGTGGTGCATCCGTAGAGTGAATGACGAAACGCCTTCGTATGCACTCCATTATGTGAAACTTCAAAGCAATGAGAATGATGAATGAAATGCTTCAGCCATGAATGAAACTGAAACAAAAACTTTTGAAAGCCGCCTGGAACAACGGGCTTAGTCCGGCCGATCCAATCCGCAGCGTAAAGCCAGTGCGGAGAGCGTGAGTTGTTACGTTTGATCTACTCTTTTCTCGTGCATTTAAAGCGAATAACGGAAATGTTTGTCTTTCGCTGTTGCGCGAGGAGCACTGTCGTTTAATTACGATCGCGTCTACTTAAAACTGTCACATGACGCTATTAAGTCGTGTGTTGTCGCGATGTGCGCGTGCTACCGGATTCCTTGTCCAAAGCGTTGCCATCGCCTACTGTGTTGTCGAGTTCGGCGGGGACCTGGTTATAGTAAGTGCTTACGTTACAAACACGAATGCTCGACTTTGATAGATAAACGTTTTACCCCTTTTCAGTGCAGCGGTTCCTCCATGGAGCCTACGATTGCGTCCAACGACATCCTTCTCACTGAACACATATCTGTGCACATGAACCGCATTCGGAGGTAAACTCGCGTACGGCGTGCTAAGTCAAAACTGTGGTGCACGGGAAAAAAAAAAATCGCATCTTTTGCAGAGGCGACATCGTTATAGCGAAGTGCCCCAACAATCCGCGGCAATACATTTGCAAGAGAGTCGTCGGCGTTCACGGAGACCAGCTGATTTCGGGGCTCTTCGTCCAGAGGGTACGTTCGACATTTCACGCCTAAAACGTTGTTGATGTTAAAGCGTTAAACTAGTAAATGGAGGGAAAATGGAATACGCAACGAAGAATCGTGGTGTGTGCTTTTTCGTGTCAGTGTGGAAACAGCGCTAGGTCCTCAAGCACACACACACACACACACACACACACACACACACACACACACACACACACACACACACACACACACACACACACACACACACACACACACATGAAGAAGAAAACTCTGACCTGAGCAGCACTCTAAAAGCTTCATTTATCTCCAAGGGTAGAAAATTATTGAAATCGAAAGCAATACTTGCAACTTTCAAAATTGTGCTATTCTGCACAGTTCACACGTTGACATTGTATTTCAACCGAATAGCTTGTATAGACCCATTATATAGGTAAAGCATTTATTCATTTTGTGATGGACGAGTATGTGCACCGGGACCATTGTTTGAGTAGCTGTTCTAAGGAATCAAACTATCATGCATAGACAGTGAAATCAATGGCCTTGTAACAGCACCCTGAACCTAGACTACATGAAACTACACATTTAAATCTTTTGGCAGATACCAAAGGGGCATGTCTGGCTTGAAGGTGACAACAAGGAGAACTCGACGGATTCCCGTGCATACGGCCCTGTTCCACTTGGCCTTGTCAGGGGACGAGCAGTATGTAGGGTAAGGCTTCAGATTGTCCACCACTTCCAGACTAATGAAAGAACAAGGGTGCATGCGTTGCTTTGCTTCAAAACACGCAGACAGCAACTTTTCTTTTGTTGCTTAATGATAGGAGTTTCAGTAGTTAATTATTAAACCAAATAAATGTATTTGAGAAACGCAACCTCCTTATACTGGCCAGCGTTTAAAAAGTTCTATTTATTTTCAAGAGAAAAAAAATTCTGAAATTGGTAGCACTGCTTGCAAAACTTCTCAATCATGCTGTTCTACAGTTCACATAAAAAATAGCCTCCTAATGCAAACGTATCTCACGTTTTTCAGCACTGAAAAAACATTTAATGGCTTCAGTTTATTGCTTCCAAATGCACCAAAAAATACTCATCTGTATACAAGTATTTTGTAACTGATACATATGTAACTGAAACTGTCAAATGTTTTTCACTGCTGGTCAATCTTAGATATGTTCACACATGGCCTGTAACGTGAGAAATTAGGCTTATTTTTGTTTGTTATTGCAGTAGTACTTAGGGATACTCAGAGTGAATTGACCTTTGGAGTTGAGCATTCTCTATCAGCCACACTGGTCTTGTAGTAAGTTACAGCCTCTCTAGGTATTTGACGAAAACCACAATAAAGCCTAGTGAAGGCTTCGTCAACACTGTACTCAGTTTCTGTCCTGGGTTTACCACTGAGGCTGGCATCAATGGTGTGTGAGTGAGTGTGCACAAGCATTCCTGCCGAACTGTACACTGGTCTGAATGGAACAGGCATTAAATGTTAAGATAATGCTATGTAATTGTCAAACAAGAGTCACTTTACATGCTTCATTATTCTAGCATGCCGCACTCGCTTATAGGGGGGGCATCTGAGCTCAGGCACACCCGAGGCATCTCGACAAGTAGGGAAAGTGTAAATAAGCAACAGCTGCTTTTACTTTGTGGGACACCTCAACAATGGCAGTAATTAAACAAGAAAGAACATGTTGTAAGATACATGCACAGATTTTTCAAGTTATGAGATTTTCAAGAAGTGATAAGACTAGTCAGCAAAGAACTGAAATGACAGATCCGTAATATAGACCACATATAATGCAGCAAGTCTTACTGCATGAGTGGTGTTTTTTGAAGTTATCTGCCCGATTTGTTAATTTAAACTCTTGCGCTTATAAACAAAAACTTCAACTCTTCTGTATGGTGGTTTCACTGTTATGGTTGATTCAAAGCAGGAGTTCAAATCCTGTTGTCACGTGTAGTATGCAAACTATTTTTGAATCCTGGTGTGCCAGCTTGGTGCAATGATTGAAATCCTATCAGCAACAGTCGCTGAAAGCTGGTTACACATGGCTCTCTGATCAGCTTATCTGCTTTATTAAAGAAGGCATTAATTGTCGAGTTGCCACGTTCGTTGGAAATTATCTTGAATTCCAAGGGCAGAGTCGGAGTGGATTCACAGCGGGAGTTACTGCGTGAAGAATGAAAAGTTGCTTTGCCAAAATCGGTAGAGCGGTATACTTTCTTTGGCACGTTTGCCTGCTTGAGGGCGCTGCCAGTGTCCCGTGCATTGACAGTAATGACGGACGACATGGGCATCTGGGCAAATCATGTGGCATTGCTTCCACTGATCAATAGCGGCATCCAGAATTCCTGCACAAGCGATTCATCGGAGAGCGACACTGAAACTGCTGGGTATGAGTGGAAATCTGACAAAATTCGACGGTGGAATTAGCAGAATGGAATAACTACACACAAGGTATTCTGATCAACTCTAGCACTTGGTTCCTTCTTGCTCCGGAAGCGCACATTACATTCCAATCACGGATTTGGATGTCCACGTTAGAATCGAGTGCTCGCTTGCGAAGTCGATCAGCTGCTCTAACTCTGCCATTGGAATCTATCCTGTGGCCAATGAATGGGCTTGGTAAGTGTCAGAGCACTTGTTCTTGGTAAATGACCACTGCCTCTGTTTATCTTAAAGTGATTACATTATTATGCAGACAATAGAGAAATGGTCAACTTCACAAGTAGTACCCTACTTTTGAGGAAAAAAAATATAAAGAATGACTTGTTTAAATTTTGCACCATAAACTCCAGCACATGAGTGTAACATCAATTTCTAATAGTGTTTTGCCATGGGTCATTTCTTCGTATGTTTCTATACATGCTTACAGTACCCTATTTACTTGCATGATCAGAAACTTGTTCTAGAAATTTCTTTTCTTTTTTTACGCTATCCAGTGCTTTCCTTTTGAAAACTGTAATGAACCCTTTGAGGGTCAAAGATGTATGTGTACATCATTCGCTAACAGTTACTTCACGGTCAAAGACATACATGTATACGTCATTGCCTGCATGTTTAGAAATCGCACCTTTTTCCATCACCTTTCTTTCTTGAAAAGTGCTTTCGCATCACGCGAATACCCGAAATTGTTGCTTGCACTGATGTCCCATTTTTCTTAAGCTTCACTGCAGCAGTGTGCCAGCTAGTTTCGGTTTCATCCTTCAGGTTCCCGCTTATTGCACCTGCAAAATGGATCGCTTTGCTGTGCGCAATTAAGCGCTTTGTGCAGACACTGACTCGCATACACGATGCTGCTGTAGTTGCATTTCCAGTTTCGGGGACTTTGCAAAAACTACTGTCTCGTTGGCAATGACATAAATGATTATAAGTTTTTCTGCTTTCCTGACAAACACAACTACACAGCTTTGTTCAGTGCACTCACCCACTCAGTTTGTCTGCGATATAAAAGTGCATTGCCAAACGAGTCTTGCGGCAATTTCTCTGGATTGGAATGTGGCTCAGTAACATCAGTCATAGGAGGAGTTACTTAATAATTAAGACTCTGATGTTGAAGAGCAAGCGACATTTCAAAAGAATATGTGGTGAGATCACGTTGACTGGACCAACAGTGTCTTTTCTCCCACCAGTTTCCACCTGACACCACTTAGTGCACTTAAGTTATGTAGTACAAATGTTTATAGCAATGCTAAATGTTTGAACAAGTATACATAGGCGTTTTTTTTTTTTTAGAAATTATGTTGCTGTTATTGAAGAATAAAAAATGTGTATATGTTGTTTTTTTGCGGTCACTTGAAGCAAGTTTAGGGCAATTTCTTCCTAGGCTCCTCTGAAAAATTTAAATTAAGCAAAAAAAAAAGAGGCACTCAATGGTCAGGTACCTGGGGCTATCTTAAATTTCTAGACATGTTCGATATAAAAATATGCATTTTCTTGTGCCAATTTTAATAGTGCAGTAATTTTTACTTTGGATAATTTAAATAGTAAAATTAATTTCTATTGTTTTGTGACACTATAATAATAAACAGGGCCGAAAAATGTTTTTCACACATGCATGAAAAGCAAAATGAATAAACACTGAAACACTGCACTTTTCAAATATAACAATAATTAGCAATTTATCAGCCCATTGAAATTCCGTGTTTCAGTACAGCTACTAAAATGAACAAAGACAGCTTAAACATTTATAGAACAATGTGCGTGCAGCATTTCAGACTTTATGCAGCAAAAAAAAAATTATAGCTGTAGCTAACCTAGAGCTTGAGAAACTTGATTCAAGGAATTAAGTAAAAGCTTGTTCCAAAAAAAATTCCAATAAAACAAAGCTCATTCTGAGCCACATTTAACACAAGATATTCAAGTATTTTTGTTAGAATATTCGTAGCCATCAGGGACATAGCATGCATGCCTACTGTAGCAGCATTCGTCCTTCAGAGGCAGCACATTACTTAGTGAGCCTTTTCTGTTTAATTGCGGCTGGAATATCAATCCAAGATGTAAAAAACTGTCGGCACTTGTGGCAATACCGATGTTACAAAAATACTATACATGCAGAAACACTTTTCTATGATTCATCTCTAGGACCACTGCCCTGCCTTAGCCCATGCTTTGAAAAGCTGCATTAAACCTGGTTCTATAGTTCGAGAGAACTAGGCAAGCACTGCACTTACTCTCTTTGAAAGCGTCCCCATATCCTAAAGGCCTCTCATATTCCAAAAAGGGTACTTAGTGATTTCTTTAGAAGGCTTGATGCATGAATAGCTGCACATTCAAGTAATATTGTACAATTTTCAGCACAAACACTAATTTTGTGCATTTCTTTTGTTTTGCAGCTTTATCCATATAGGAATGCCAGGTTCTTTCGTGACAATACCCTTTCGCAATGAAGAGACTGCTTTGTCTGAAGCAAGTTTTATTTTATTCACAAGCTCCTAGACGGGCATTGAAGTGCTTTACTGTGGAGCTCCACGGCCACGTCCAAAGCCACCCCGCTGCAAAAGGAAGTGAGGAACTTGTGTTAGATCACATCATGCCAGCAGAACCTATCCCCAATCTGCACTTACACTCAACCAACTCTGCACGAATGTTTTGTATGCGAAAACACGTTTAGTCCTTCAGCATTACTCAAACCTCGATATAACGAAATGTTGGTTATAACAAAGTAAATTAAGCACAGCTTTGCCATAGGAATAGTGTTAGCAAAAAACCATTGTAACAAATATTTGAATATAACAAACTTATTTTCGTGTAAGATGCAACCTCGTTATGAGGTTTGAATGTGTATACGGTTGCTGGAATGTTATACTTCCTTTACAAGCAAAATAAAACGATGAATATGCAAGGAAACTTAAGCGTGGCAGTTATTTTCTGCTCCTCTAGCCACAAAAGATGTGCAATTTTCATGCTGGGAGGCACCGTAATGGTCAGCTGCAGATTGAGCATACTGCCTGGTATTTCCAGAATGCAAGGAAGTGCTTAGTCCTTCAGCACAATATACAATTGCTGAAATGTTATGCTTAGCCAACTTTACAAGCAAAACACAGTGTTGATGCATATACAAGAATACTTTACTCTGTGGCAGTCATTTTCGGCTGCTTTATAGTCACAAAAGAAGTGCAATTTCAGTGTTTAAGGCCTGATAATGGTCAGCTGCCGATTGAGGGTACTTACTGATTTTTTTTTTTTTTTTTTTTTTTACAAATGCAAGCAAACGACAATGTGTTGTGCCTCTATCAGTATGCAGCCATCACAGCAAAGCACCCTTCAGCCTATCACCTCGGAAAAAGTAACATTAGAGTCTTACACTTGTTCACCATGCTGCAGCAGCATAAGTTTAGAGTACAAGTGCATATTCTTGGAGAAGGTTGAAATAGCAATACAGCCCCACTTAACACGAACAAGAAAAGCAAAGAGTAAACCAGAAAGTTTTCAGCGCACACACTACAAAGACATGAAGGAAGAAAGCAAGTGCTGCCAACTCGGCCCGTTTGGCCAATACAGTTGACATCCGATTTCCCAGACCCTCAATTGACCGCGAGAACATCCGCAAAACGAACGCAAGCGAGAACACACGTTTCTAATAGGCATTTTTTGCTAACTGAGAGGGTCGCAGCAGAAGTACAGGATTCATATTGCAATTCTGCAAATGCATCATTGTTTAGGTGGCTCCAAAATGAGCCGTACACATTAAAAAAACGACAAAAGAAAGAAATAAAAGAAAAAAATTCGATGTGGCCGGCACAACCGCATTTGTAAACACTTAGACGCGAAAATAAGTCCTATTCTGTTTCTACGGCGTCCCACTTGCCCGTGATCTAACGTCATGCTGTCGCTGTACTCAAAAAAAGTACGTACTAAACGGTAGTACTGCTTAACCGAAATAGCGTCAGCTCGCTCACTTACCTGTCAAAAAAAGAAACCTTCAGGGAGTGCGATGAAAGAACAAAAAACGTGCAGTAATTCATTAACTTCGCGTGACAAAGTCTGTAATCTTCATTTGACGACGCGGCGGCCTAGCAGCAACGACAGCGGCCTCAAACCCCCTCTTCTCGGCAAATACCAGCATGACGCTGGCGCAATGCGCAGCTTTGGCCACTGTCAGACCTGGATCACCCGTGTTGTCGCTTTCTATGTCGTCCTCATCACTATCATTTGGCGACACTTCGACAACCGAGGCAATGGCTTCATCGAACATGTCCAGAGATGTGGGCACATCGCTGTCTGCGTCGGGGAAGGAAATGCCTTCCGTAACGCCCTGCCGCTCCAGCACTTCAGCTAGCAGAGTTTTGCAAGCTTCGTCTACGATGTCCGAAGTCTGGTTGATGATGTCACTGGCGTCATCTGTGTCGCCCGCACACACACTGAAGCCAGCACGCTTGAAGCAATTTTGAACTGTCGTTGCTTTAACCTGCCGCCACGAGTATTTGAACAGGTGAATCGAGCCAATCAGGTCGATAGAGAATAATTTGCCACATTCAATAGCGAGAAGAAATCTGCGCAGCAGATTCTTCTTGTAGAGCTGTTTTACAGCTCAAATGATGCCTTGGTCCAAGGGCTGGGCAATCGCTGTTGTGTTTGGTGGCAGAAACGCCAACTTCACAGCCATCAGGTTGTCCAGGGTGCCAAGCGCCGAAGCGTCGTCTGAAATAATACAATTCTGTTCTTAGCCACAAAACGACGATCGATGAGGCGCACGTACTCCTCAAAGAGTTTTGCTGTCATCCATGCTTTGGTGTTGCTGCGACAGATGACCCCTGATGGCAACCGGGCGCCTTTGAAACATCTAGGCTTCGCCGACTTTCCAATCACGAGAAGCGGAGTTTTGTCGGTTCCAGTCATGTTTACACAAAACGCCACTGATATTCTGTCTTTTGCATACTTGCTACCGGTGCACGTCTCGCCTTTAAACGCGAGCGTTTTGTCTGGTAGCAGCTTAAAGAATAGTGCCGATTCATCCATATTAAAGATGTCATCAGGTGCATAGTCTTCCAAGATGTTCTTCAGCTGACCATTTTGCCACTGCTCTGCGCCATCCACGTCAGCAGCAGCACCTTCTCCCGAAACAGTCCTCATGGTAATGCCGTGCCTCGCCTTAAATCTGGCCAGCCAGCCATTGCTGCACACGAAGTTGTTATGGTTGAGCTGCGAGGCAAAAACCAGGGCCTTCTCCACGCAGGGGTCTGCTGATAGGCAGATTTTTTGACCGTCCAGCTTTTAGACACTTCACCAGCGCCTCCTCTACATCCGAAAACGCCGAACCGCGTAGCCGGCACCTTTTCGCAGTTGCAGCAGCACTGCCGAACAACTTCTCTCTGGAATTCCTAATTCCACACACCGTGGTCAACGGCAGGTCCTTTTTGCTTGCCAGCGCCGATTTTTTCGTGCCACTTTCAATAGCATGAATTATGTTCAATTTCTCCTCTATTTTTAGCACTCGATGCTTTTGTCCCAGCTTCGACATGACGCAAGTACAAAGCAGCACAAGCACACATACACAACACGTGAAAAACGACGCGAGAGCTGTACGGCACGGATCAACCAGAGAACACCTATGCACGGCGCCAAAGGAACAAAGAAAGCAAAGCAAGCGCACACCGTGTTTGTGTGTTAGTGCAAAGCTGTACGGCACGGATCAACCAGAGAACACCTATGCACGGCGCCAAAGGAACAAAGAAAGCAAAGCAAGCGCACACCGTGTTTGTGTGCCAGTGCAAAGCGCCATCGCGTGAACACCAGAAGCCTAGCCGGCCGAGTGCTTCTTGTTGCAGAAAAATTCAAGAGATGGCGTTCACCAACACAGCCACCACCATCATCAACACAAACAAGTGCAGCGTGTTTCGATCTCTGGGGCTTGCTGTTCTGTCGAGACTACCCAGTGGGGGACGACATGCCGCGGCGAGTGCGCAACAAAAATTGGAAAAACTACTTATTAACCGATACATATGCGATATGCTGCTAGGCCTTATGTGGATACAAAATGCATTATGTTCAATAGCCGCCGAGTCGTGGATTTGACTTCACTACTCTTAAAACGAAACTACTGTTTACGCCGGTACGGTTTGACGAGGTTTCACTGTACTGCGAACCACGAGTGCACCTTAATAAAGTACAGTAAAACCTCGTTAATTAGAACTCTGTTATTTCGAAATCCCACTTGATTCAAAGTATTTCCGCGGTCCCGTATTTCGCAATGCAAGTTAGAGCGGATAATTTTAAGCAAAGGTCAGCACAAGTCTGGTTAATTCGAAAACTTTAGGTGCGGTGTGTCTATTCCTGATCCCAACTTCGCCGCAAATCCGCGGAAATGGCAGACCTTAAGAGCCACTAGGCAATGTACTTTAGCGATAATGAGTTGTAACTGAGTAAAAGAAACGGCACACAAATCTGATAAGCATTTCTTGAGAAATAGCTTCCCTCAGCACCACAACTAAAAAATCCATTTTGAGAAAACGGGTTTTGAAAGTTCTGCACATGTGTTTTTCTCAAAAAGCTCCAGCAGAGTAGCTCGAAGTGTCCTTGGGCACTTTTTTTCCTCTTTTGTCTTCCCTCCATATTTTTTAAGTGCCGTTTAGAATGTTTTTTCAGACGTAGGGCATCTTTTTCAAGAGCCGGCTGCATCAGTTCAAATATTTTTTGCGTCGATGGCATAGATGCGAGTTCAGCGCGAACGGCTTCTCACATTTGCATCAATTTCTGCCTTAGTTAAGAAAACGCGTCTTCAGATGAAGGGTGAATGGCCCATGCACGCTATTGGCCCCAATGCAAAGTGCTAGGTCTGGCATTTCAGCAACACTCGGTGTCACGCTCGACGGTACCGATTCAGAGTACGTGCTGGATCTGGCGATCTCGGACACGCTCGGTGCATTTGCAGTTCCAGGTACACACGGTATGTCAGATTCTGACTGGTGGCACCCAACAGCACAGTTTCGCCGGAGCAAGCATCTACGCACTGGGCCTTTGCAGCAGAAAAGCGGTATTTCGATTCTCGTAGATCCGCATAACGTGTTTCCGCGATCCGAACCGTCTTCAGCTTGGTTGCCAGGATCATGCACAGCACCAAAATAAAGGGCACAAAACTTGTGCAAAAAAAGAAAAGAAACGAAACTGATCGAAAATACAACGCAAGGCAAAAAGCGACCCATAAGCAAACGTCTATCGAAGCAGATGGAGCAGAAAGCAACAGTGAGACAAGCACGCTGGACGTGCCATCACCAGGAGGGACTGCCCCCGCTTCCAGCGCAGCAGCCAATGGCAGGCACGCTTTCGCCCGCGAGATATGAATGCGCTGCTCTAGCCGATCAGCGCTCCGCATATCATCTTGTAGAAACGCGTATAGCTTCTCAACCGTGCCGTTGACGTCATTTTAAAATGCGGCAAACGAGAGAGAAAGAATTCACGATGATAATAAGACCAAGATGGCACGGCACAACGATGGCCGCATGGTCTCGGAATGGCGAATGCGTAAGTTTGGTTTGATTTTGGCCTTTGTGCGTGTTTTGGGAACTGCGGCGACCTCAAAAATAGCATATTTTGTGCACTTAGGGGTTGAATTAAGTGCTAATATTTACAGAATAGGCAGTTTATCTGACATACAACCGAAAAATATGGGTTTTCAATTACAGATTTTTTTCGCGGTTTTCAGTTTTTCAAGGGCCACGTCTCCCCGTAATGAGAGTCCACTGTATATGCTTCAATTGTATTCCCTTTAGTCACAAATAATCATCATCATCAGCCAGACTACGTCTACTGCAGGACAAAGGCCTCACCCATGCTCCTCCAGTCAACACAGTCCTGTGGCTGCTGCTGCCAATTAATACCCGCAAACTTCTTAATCTCATCTGCCCACCTAACCATATGTCTCCCCCAAACCCGTTTGCCTTCTCTAGGAATCCAGCTAGTTACCCTTATTGACCAGCGGTTATCCTGTCTACATGCTACATGCCCGGCCTATGTCCATTTCCTCTTCTTGATATCAACTATGATATCCTTAAACCCAGTTTGTTCCCTAATCCACTCTGCTCTCTTAAGGTTACACCTGCCATTTTCCTTTCCATTGCTTGCTGTGTCATCCTCAATTTAAGCTGAACCCTCTTTGCAAGTCTCCGGGTATCTGCTCCATAGCTAAGTACCGGCAAGATGCAGATGTTATATACCTTCCTCTTGAGGGATAGTGGCAATCTATCTGTCATGATTTGAGAGTGCTTGCGAAATGTGCTCTACCCCATTCTTATTCTTCTAGTTGCTTCAGTATCGTGGTTCGGCTCCGCGGTTACTACCTGTCTTAAGTAGACAGTCTTTTACAACTTCAAGTGCACTATTACTGTCTCGAAGCACTGCTCTCTTACGAGGTTGTTGTACATTACTTTTGTATTCTGCAGATTAATTTTAAGACCTATTTTAAGACAAATCAATAGTGCATAAACTGATGGTGGCAGCATTCTATTGATAGAAACCAATGGTTGCAGGAAAATCCTTTATGTATTTTTAAACAAGTAATTATATTTACAAAAAAAAGTCTGACTGTGGAATCAGTAAATGTACAATTCAGTTCCGCAAGGTCTGAATCACTGGCTAAAAAATTACAACCTTTTCGAGAACAAAAAATTGCCTGACCATCCCACCACACACTACAGTACACTACTGAACAAGCCATGTGTAACAGTAATTTGCAGTCAAATGAAGTGGCAAATGAAAATGTCACATGACTAGCACAACACTTATGCTTCTTCCATGTCTACAAGACAGAAATTGCATGCACAAATGTGCACTCTGCTACTGATGAAGGCATACACGAGGAAAGGAAATGGAACGGTCTAATGTGGCAAACTCACGAAGTCAAAGTTTGTGTCTGTTCCTGGTCCGACGTCACCCTTCTTGTCCAGACCGGGTGCCCTCCTGTAGTCACTGCGGTCGTCTGTTGTTTTACTCTGCATGTCTTGCGTCACTACAAAGCAAGACATTTATCAGTTACACTACAGCGACACTGTAATGAACTGTAGGAACACTGTAATGGAGGGCTTAAGGGGAGATGCGGGTCGAAAAATCGCGTTTTTTGCGAAAATTTCCACTTTTGAGATATTGCTTCTAAAATCACTTTTGATCATTCAACTATCATTTCCCCAAAGGTCATAGCTGAATTCAAACGAGAAAGTGGTAAAAAGTCGATCTGCGCTAGTGAAGGTAGCTGCCGAAGTCGCGAATTCACGCATCCGACGGCTATTTTTGAAAATCCGCCACTCGGCAACACGATGACGTCCGCCATCGGGGTTTGTTCGGTGGTGTAGATCAAGGCTCCTTCTAGTGTACAGGCGTCCCCCTAGTTTCGTATTTTAGTGAGGAATTTCACAAAACAGTCGTTTCCAAGTCGGTTTGCAGCCAAGCTGCAGCCGCTTCGCGCATCTCTACCGGTCACATGGTACGCTACCGAGGCCGCCATTGGCTACATCTGATCGGCCTCGCTCGCTGAGCGCTTGCGACGATCGGCACTTGCCGTGCGTTTCTACGTTTTTCCGAGTTCACCATGGATAACTCGAAGAAGCGAGACTTCCGAGCACGAAAGTTTGCAAGCAAGAACAAGTACCAAGGGCGTCGACGTAAACCGAAGCGCAAAGCAGCGGTAGAAGAATGCGAGCCGCGGGCCACTAGGCCTAATCAAGGCAGCGGGGATACGGCGGCTTGCGGGAACTTTGACGAAATCGACGCCGCGATCAAGTTCATCAGCGCATCAGAAAAAAAGATTGAACAGTTCGAAAGCGAAAGAACGAAGAGTGTTTGTGGCTCTGTGAGCGGAGTATTTTGTGACATCGGCGCACTGACATCGATGGTAAGCCGTGCTGTTTGTCCAACATGCCACACCGCTGGACTCGTCGTTCGCGACACCGCAAGTAAACGTAAGGGCCTCTCTTCGTTCCTCGAGCTGCACTGTGATAACAGTGAGTGTCCTGAGTCAGTGGTTTTTGCCGCGCATAGTTCGCGGCGTGTTCTGCCGGAAAGACAGCCCACCGATGCCGTTGATGACTGGAGCTACCGAAGCGGCAGCTCGCGTGACAGCTTCGCTGTCAATGTGAAGGTAGTTGTGGCTGCGCGTGCAATAGGCATTGGGCATGAACAGCTGTCGCGTTTTTGCGCTATTCTTGGACTGCCAATACCTATGCATCATAAGACTTTTATTGCAATTGGCAAAAAAGTTCATGCTGCAGCTACCAAAGCTGTGCAAGAAAACCTGGCGAAAGCGCGGATGATAACTAAAGAGAAAGTGGATGGGGCTGATGTTGCTGTCATGTATGATGGCACATGGCAAAAAAGAGGGCACAAGAGCCACAATGGCATCGGCACTGCTGTGTCTGTGGACACTGGTTTGTGCCTAGATTTTGAAGTGCTATCGAATTACTGCCTTGCCTGTAGCCGGCACCAGGACTTGGGTGATGAGGAAGAAATATGGCAAGCATTCCGCACACCTGTCTGCGAAAAAAATACAGAGTGCTCCTCTCATGCCATGGAGACTGAGGCAGCTTTGCGCATATGGGGCAGGACATCCTCATACACAACACCATTGCGCTTCACCAAGTTCCTCAGTGATGGGGACAGCAAAGCTTATACCGCTGTCGCTGAGGCCAAGGTATATGGTGAAGCTGTTGTGGACAAGGAGGAGTGCACAAACCATGTGGCCAAGCGTCTAGGCACTGCACTTCGGAAACTGCCAACAAGACTTCCACGAGGGGAAAAGCTGACAGATGGCACAATTCAGAAGCTGCAGAACTATTACCGTATTGCAATCACAAACAACAGAGGTGATATTCTGAAAATGCATCGTGCCATCTGGGCCTCATATTTCCATTCATCATCGAGCAACACAGCAGGCAGCCACCGATACTGTCCAGAAGGAGCGACTTCCTGGTGCAAGCATAGGCGAGCTGAAGCGCTTGGGGAGGCCCCACCCGACCACACACCAATCTTGACCAAGGCTCAAGGATTGCCTGTGCTTCCCATTTACAAGCGGCTCACAGATGAAAAGTTGCTGGTGCGTTGTATCCAAGGGAAGACCCAAAACGCTGCAGAATCTTTGAACAGCAAAATCTGGTTGTTGTGTCCGAAGACTAAGTTTGCCTCCCGGACAACAGTGGAAACTGCAGCTGCTATGGCCGTGTTGTGGTTCAATAAAGGACATTCAAGCTTTGAACACGTGCTAGAGGAGCTTGGTGTAGTCCCACCAGATCAACTGATCACCCTGGGCCGATCCCGCGACCAGAGGAGAATCGAAAGAATGTCTGCGTGTGAAACAGCCGAGGCAAGGGCCCATCGGCGGAACGTGGCAAAGAAAGCGCGCCTTGATGACTCCCTTCTCAAGCGGCGAGAAGGATCCACATATGGAGCAGGACAATTTTAGGTGCTCTAGCTGTGTCCCTTCTATGATATCACCAAGTTTTGTGCAAATCGCACTGTGTAATCATGAGTAAACATATTTACAACTTTCAAATGCATTTTTCTCGATTTCCATTTTGAGGTAAGTCTCTCATCTTGTGCACAATCTTTTTTAGGCATAAAATAGTCCTATCTTGATGAAATTTTGCACAGAGCTTAATCAGCCACTCTAGAATACAAGTATCTACTTTAGGTTGCATTATACATCACAGATTTTTTGTTACACAACTTGATACACTGATAGAGAGATGTAAAATATGCATTTAGTACTTTTAATTTTTTTTTTTAATGTAGCAAATAAATTTTCTGTTTGAGGTACTTTTCTGTATTGTACTGCTCAAGTGCAGCAGAATGAGCCATTTTGCAATTCTGTGTGAAAATTTTTAGTAAGCTTTATTATGTGCACAAAAAACACTATATTTTGATATCAAAGTTGTAGTAACTCCGGAACTACTATAGCTATCAAACAAATAATTGCAGTTATGAAATCAGCACTGCAAGCTTTACTAACACCTAAAATTTCAAGGAGCTGGGTTATGAAATAAAAAAAAACCTTTTTCGAGTAGCATCTCCCCTTAATAGATTGCAACCACCTGAGGTCCTAAAAGAGGCCCTGAAACACTTTTTCAAATAACCATAAAATGAATTCACTGGAAGAGCTTTTTGCCTCACGAATTCAACGGCGCAAAAATTTTAAGAATTTGTCCAGTGCGAGTGGAGCTACAAAGGTTTGTTGCATGCTGCAATTGCATACTCTCGTCCTGACGAAAGCGCTGGAAGCTAAGCAGGGAGGGATGGCAGGGCCACAGAAAAACGTCACATGCGCTTCACGACATTGAGCACTTTTTTTTTTTACTTCGAATGCGCAACTTTTTCAGTGTGATCGCGCGCGCGGACAAGTAGCAGCCCGCCGCACCTATCTCTCGAACGAGTGAGCGCGCCATGTTCAAATCAGCCAATGGCTGATAGATCGGCTTACTACGTGTGATTTTTGGGAATATTGCGTGATTTGTAAAGAGAAAAAAAAAAGCAATTTTAAGCTGACATTGATAATTTGTTAATTCCAGGCTGCATGCTGTGCAATAATATTTGGCTCGCATGTTGTCAGGAGCCTCTACTACCGATCGGCAAAGTTTTCTGACCATACTCAAAAAGTGTTGCAAGGCCCCTTCAACATGCCCCTAAATCTAAGTACACAGGCCTCGTACACTTCCGCCTCCACCAAAAGTTAAAACTAAACAAAATGTTGACAACGAATCTAGGTAGCAAGTTCACTGGAACGAACAAGCTGTTTTGCCAAATAAAACAAAAGACCAATAGCACAGTAACACAACGAAGTTACGTTCTCTCTATAGCAGCACACCAAAGAAATGACGTAACATTAAAGCAAACGAATGATTGATATGTGGGGTCTAACGTCCCAAACCACCATATGATTATGAGACCCCGTAGTGGAGGCCTCCGAAAATTTCGACCGCCTTTGGTTCTTTAACGTGCACCCAAATCCGAGCACACGGGCCTACAGCATTTCTGCCTCCATCGGAAATTCAGCCACCGCAGCCGGGATTCGATCCCGCAACCTGCGGGTCATGGTCATCAGCCGAGTACATAAGCCACTAGATCACCACGGCAGGGCTTAAATCAAATGGTGTCTAAGCAGTTTGTAACAAGCCCTTCTTTAGTGTTATCATAGTTGTGGGGTGCCCACATCAAAAGTCCGATCCCAAAATGAAAAGGGGTCCTGAGCCATCCCTCTTGCTTTCATGATGTGTGCTATCACGCTTTCATGGTGATGTGATATTTCATGTGTGCTCAAGGTTGTGGCACACACTGATGTAGCTTTCGACGTGCTCATCAATATGAGAAAGTGCGCAACAAATCTCTTTAATTCAGCTCATTCTTTAGATCGTGAATCTATTGTGGCAATCGATACAAGTGGCAATGAAATCTGATACTGAGGCTACCTGAAGTGGCTCAGGGAGGCCTGGCAAAGATGGTATCCAGCATACAAAATGCTCCCCAGACCAGTACACAGGAGTATAAATGTACACTCAGTGAATGAAATAGTGGCAGTCCACCAAATAATATATTCCACGCAAAGTACTAAAGTTACCAAAGAAAAAAAAAGTGGAAAGCTTCAAGCTGTAGCTAGACAAATGTGGCATGTCTGTCACCATTACAGACTCTTAACTGAAATAATGGAGATGGAGAGAAAGTAGTCAATGAAGAGAAGCACTTGACACATCTAGCTTTCCTTATTGAAAACATTTCACAAGCCAAAATTAATCTACGATTACAAGGAAAGCTACAGTGGGGGATCCCCAATTCTTTCTGACCACCTAGACCTAAAGTGAAGTGTGCAGGCTTTTTCTCATTTTCCTCCATTGAGATGAGGCCACCATGACTGAGAATTGGACATGCAGCCTTGTGCTTCGCTTTTCAATGCCATAGACACCAGCACACAACTACGGGTACTTTAACCATGCAGAGTGACAGTGGCTAAAAGCCAGCTAGTGTGTTAAATCAAGTGCACTCACTCTTTGGCCTTCGGCTTGGTGCCTCCTGGCGAGACTGCTTCTTCAATGTGGCGGGCACAATCTCTGGTGGCAGGTGCAAGAAGTCCCTCAGATACTGGATGCCCTCATTGGTGAGGTACCAGTAGTAGTGGCGCCATGCGAACTGCTCCTTCACATAGCCGCGCGACTTAAGGGACTGCAGCGCCTTGATTACTTGGAGGTTCGGGATGGCCTCCAGCTCGGGGTGCTTGGGCGCGTGGAAGTCCTTCTTGGCCACAAGGACACCTTCCTACAAGGGTATAAAAGGGGCATCATGGCAGACCGAGCGTTTTTGATGACCGTGCCACAAATACCGTCGAGTCGAAACCAACACGGCGGCACAATGATCTAACTTGACACTAGTATATTTAACTCCAAGTCGTTTGTGGCCAGGCCGCGTCGTATCATAACACCGGCGAATTCTAATTTTCTACTGCGCGTGCTTTTTGAACACGCGGTGTGTGCAGAATACCGAGAAAGATCGACTTACATGCGTCACAAGCTTTTCAACCAATACAAAAACTGACACACAAAACAGGCTTCACTGCGGGAAACGCGTCATGGGGTTCACACCGAAGCTTTCAATACATCCAAACCCAGTTTTATGTTGCCCAATCGAAGGTAGTTTCGTTCAAACACGAATAACACGCACTTATGGTTGATAACCCTGAATACGTTTGAAGGCAACCCCGCAGCGCACTAATTATTTTAAATCACCGCGCTACGAACATTATAAACCGTGGTCGACTCCGCAGCCAGCATGCAAGTCTTTAGGCGGGCGGGCAATCTTGCTTCAAGCCGCGCAACCAGCACAAGCAAGTCGATACCCCGCAAATTGTAGTAGACAGAATATTTTTTTGCTTACCTTAAAGAGGTATTCGTAGATAGCCACGCGATTCTTCTTAGGCATCAACATGTTGAACCTGCCAAGAGAAGAGCGATGACTATTCGCACAACAGAAGCGAAGACGGTCTACGACGAGCCAAAACAGCAAAGTTTACAGCATACAAAAACACAAAACGAAAAAAATGCGGTCATTGTAAACCGATTTAACAACACGATAAACGGGAATCAATCCACGGGTCTTCGTAACATAGTTACAAACTCTGCAGGCCGGCTGATCAGGCGTGAAGTCTGTGGGGCCAAGCACCAATAAGTACCGATAGAACTTTTACCTCGTTTAAATAACACACACAAACACGCACATAGGCAGTGCAGCATAGTACTTACGATTTCTAAACAGGAATGATGCTAGTAAAGAGATTGATTCGACGGATTTTCAGCTTACCTTTGAACGGCTACAATGCTCCCGACATGAAAGCTTAGCGGAAAAGGAAGAGACCCATGCGTGCGTTTCCGGTGGCTTCTGCGCTGTGATCGAGGTTATGCTAACCACGTGGTCACAGTGGTCACGTGATAAATATGTAAACGCAGCTTAGGACGCAGACGCCGCCGTCGTTGACAATGTTATGAGGCATGTAAACTGTGTTAATGAGAATGATGTGGTTAAATGACCACTGAATGATGGACCGAACTAATCCACGTGCAATGCCTCACAGCTAGCAGCTGCTGGACAGCCTAGCCGATCACTTCCAGTTTCGGACACGCACATGTTCACCGGTGCTAAAGCGTCTGCGTTCGTGTCATGGGCTCCTTAGTACACGTAATATTATTATTGTCATGTATGATCATTCCTCACGTTTCATCCGAAAAAATCAGCGACCGCAAACTGGGAATTTACAGGTAGATCAAACAAATTACTTTCTCGTCTTCACTTGTGTCGGCATCGAAGCTTACGTTACGTAGCGCTTGCTTACGTTGAACGAAACGTAGCGCACTTTTCTCGCAAGGACGAGTTGTTGGGGCATTGAATGTCATGGACGTCACGGAGCCTGTTTTATATTATACTTTAACTATTTTGCATTCGTGAATTGACCAAATGTAGGTGATTTTCGAAAGTCATTACATTTGTGGCTCTGCTACTTGTGGCGATCCTTTATTAACTCTTGAGAGTAACTGAAAACTTTGGGTTGTTGTGTGACAAATTACAAAAGGAACTCTCAAGTATAAATTAAGGCGAAGTTTCTCGCAATCTGTTCTTCTAACTTGCGTGCGCAAGAAGATAAGAAAATTGACAGGTGAACAGCTTGCATAATACGGGAGTAGAAACATATTAGTGGAAACTGCGTCATCAGTTGTTGCAAGAGCATGCTGCAAAAATTATTGGTGTCAGCAGTGTACTTTGCGGCGAACCTTTGCATTGCGACCTTGGCTTCATGCATACCTTGTTCTGCAAGACTGCTCGCAGTAGTAGCATTCTGCTTATCTATAGCTGTGATAGACTTACTGCTAGACGTTGCTGGTTATCTTATTGCTGACCTTATGAATCATTCATGATGTACAGGCATGTATTGAAAGTGCAAAGTGAACGGCTAAACATTTTAAAGTTCTTTATGTGTTCTGAAGCTACGTTGCTGGGTTTACAGAGAAAAGTTCAGATGCCGGGGATGTGTTACGTCAACTTAAACAATCTACTTACCTGCCACAGTGGTTATGTTGTGCAACTGCTGACCCAAAGGTCATGGGATCTAATACCGGCTGCGGCGATCCTATTTTGATGGAGGTAAAGTGCTAAATGTTCTTGTAAAGGGGAGGTTGAGACACACATTAGTCGAGACCAGATTGCCAAAATTTCCGGAACCCTCCATACCGCATCTTTCAAAATCGCATCGTGGTTTCTGAGGTGTAAAACCCAAACAGTAGTTATTGTCAACCACTTTGTTTGCATCGCAAATACTTGGTCTCGCTGCCTAAAATAAACTTGCACTTGGTTTTGTGGCCAAATATAAACGTGTTTCTTGTGATTCTTTTGCAGGAGTCATGTGCTGGAGATGTTCCAGCACGCGTACGACGGCTACATGAAGTACGCCTACCCTTACGACGAACTTCGACCACTTTCCTGCGACGGCATTGACACTTGGGGCAGTTTTTCACTCACACTCATCGATGCACTTGACACGTTGGCTATTATGGGCAACTACACAGAGTTCCGAAAGGTGGCGGCAATGATCGCAGAAAATATTAATTTCAACATCAACATCAATGTTTCGGTCTTTGAGACCAACATTCGAGGTGAGTTCACCACATGCACAGGTTGTCCCTGCCATATGCTCACACCCTTGTTAGTAAATGAATTCAGGGCTTTTATCCAATTATGATCGAATGTGCACAAATTTCACATTGGCATAAAAAGGACTGGCGACATGAAGAAAGGACGCAGGACGAGCATTAGTGGCTGAAGTTGATAAAGTCGCAATACCGAAATACGAAACACCATCATTTGTGCACATTTCATTGAGTAATGTCATGAGAAAATCACGAAATAAGCGATGCTTGGTGCTTTAGCCGGGTGCTAAAACAATTACGTCAATATATTTCCAGCACAGCTGATTCTGAATGTTGCCTTAATATTAATTTTACCATCACATTCCCATTAGTAGAGGAGAAGTCAATGTAAGTCAAAGTCTCACATTTAAATTTCATGCTTGTATCTCTACATGTGATGTCATGAATTTCGAAGTGTAATTTTCATATTTCGGTGACATTGACTCAAAGAAATTTCTTGAAATTTGTTATGTTAGGTCTGTCGCCCTATCAGAGATTAATGCTCATATTTTTTACCGATTAGGGGTGCCATATGCCCTAGTATACACTGTCAAAATCTGTGACATTCTAGCAATTGATGTGGGAATTTCGAGGAGGTGTCAATACGAGCATTTTCTTTTTACACGTTTTCTCGCTTACCAAGCGTCGTCTCATGGTAACTGTGACTTTGGTATCGTGAAAGAGCGATTTACTCATGCAAGAAAAATCATTTTTCTGATTAGGTGTCCCTTTAAGAGGCAAATTTCGACGGAAAACTGCTAGAAAAAAGATCTATCGATCGATTCTTTTTTAGTGACTTTTGAAGTGTGAAAAACACCTGTTTGCATGCCGCATTTGCCTTCTTTCATGAGCTGAATAAGTGATTTTTACAAGAGGCTCGAGGATTTCACAATAACCATCAGAAGCAAATTTTCATCATACAATCAGGTAAATCCCCTGATACTAGCCTACAGAACACTGGTAGTTGTTTTTAGTGCTTGCAAGATGTGTAAAAGTCGGGGGAAGGGACACAATGTGCAGGTCCAGTCAGCATTGTGCTCTATTTCTAGTCATGTGTAGTGCTGGCAATGCACTGCTCTGTAAGTTAACAACTAAGTTTTAAGTATTAGAACAATTGCTTATATGCAGTCGAAAAACTTTGAAAAACTATCGAACGGCATAATGCTCTGCTACGCATGGTTTCATTTAATTTGGCATTTAATTACAGCTTTCTGATACATTCCTTTTTCTTTGGAGCAGTTGTTGGAGGCCTGCTTTCTGCACATCTACTGTACCGAAAAGCTCAAATGCCTCTCGAGCCAGGCTGGCCCTGCTCGGGACCTCTGTTGCGCCTTGCCGAGGATGTGGCCACACGACTGCTTCCAGGTGTTGTATTTCTTTCATTATTCTTGTTTAGTTTGCTTCGTTTATCTCTGGGAAACAGCAAGCCGCTTAATGAGCCAAGATTTTTGCATGGCAATGCGGCTGGCCAGCTGCAACTAAATGAAATGGGCGAAAAAAGAATATACTGCTTGAAGCTCATAGTTTCGTAAGTGAAAAATATTTATGAGAAGTAAATTTGGTTACTGACAGAGCTAACATAGGCTGTCTTCTCTGTCGTCTTACACATCGCATCAGCCCAAGACATTGCTTGGGCTGATATCTCGACAGCTGGCTTAAGCTTGATAATACAACACATGGCTGTGCATTGCCATTTTTTGGGGTGTGTTAGTAAGCTGAATTTCAGAACATATTCAGCCCTAGCAGACAAGGACATAAGAGAGATGCCACCACAATTATCACTGTGGTGTCATCTGTCCTAAGTGCTTGTCTACTGGCACTGATTATGATTATGTTTCAAATGGCTGTACATGTTTTGAGAAATGTCAAGCAGCAAATTATTACCAAAGTTTTCAACTTTGCTTCTCTCTCTATTGTAAAACGGTGCTTGTACTTTCTATCATGCCTTCCTGACTGGGTTGCTGTTTTGTAAAACATGTGATGGGTTTGTTTCCTGGGTATACCTCTTGCATCTAGAAGGGCATATTCAAAGGAACCTAAACCTTATCAGAAATATTCTGTAGCCCTTCACTATAGCATCATCCATTACTCATCATGCAGTTTTAGAACAATAAACCCAACAGTTTGTTCACTTTGAAGCAGTCTTACATACTTATAAAACCTTTTTGTCACGTGGCAGCAGCTTTCTGATGGTGAAAGGTCTCTGGGATAAAATAGCTACAAGCCTTGCATGAAGACTGAGACAATGTTATTTCTGTGTGTAGCTTTTGACACGAAGACTGGCATGCCATATGGTACAGTCAACCTAATGAACGGAGTACCACTGGGAGAGACCAGTATCACGTGCACAGCTGGCGTGGGGACCTTTTTGATCGAGTTTGCCACCCTCAGCCGGCTAACAGGCAATCCGGTCTTCGAACAGGTGGCTCTGCGAGCCTTGCGAGCTCTTTGGAAAGCCCGGACATCCATAGGCCTGGTAACCTGCAGACCTTAGTCTTTCTCGAATTGCGCATTGTAAATTACAGCTGTTGTAGATTTTGCTTAAATTGAAGTGCTAAAAGCCATGTGGCCTGCTATAGATTTTTGTCGGAGATATAGCTATAACTATTATTGATTACTAAAAAACACACAAGTGTGATTTGTGTTCCTCAAATTCTCATTTAAAAAAAAAGATGAATAGGACTCGTAAAGCTTAGGTCTCTTGCAAAAGGCCAAACTGGCGGTCGTGTCATACGTGCACAAGTTGGCCCATCATCTGAAAAAGCTTGCGAGAAGACTTGGCATTTCATTTATCTTTTCAGCTTTTAGGAAGCTTGGAGAACTTTGCTTTCGAATAAAAAAGGAGAGGGTAATGTAATAGCATGTGGACTCAGCATAGGCTGTCGTTCACAAGATGTGCCGAAGGGTTAGTCTATGATATTCTTTGTTTACGTGTGGCTGTTCTTGTATAGAACAAGTTGGTTGCTTTAGATGAGTGGGTTAGGGAAAGTCAACAAAAGGTTGTGCAAAATAAATGGGGCCCAAATTTGCCTAAACATATTAATGGTATAACTGTAAGTTCAAGCACACGAATAAACAGAAAGGAAGAGAGGACCCTTGTCTTCTCTTCCTTTCTGTTTATTGTTGCACTTGAACTGACAGTTATACCGTGCATATACAACTAGCCCAACTTTCAATTCTGTTACAATTCATATTAAGAATAGCCCGTCAAGCTCTTGTGGGCTGTGCTTTTCTGATATGCAGGTTATTGCCTGGAGAATAGTTTAAGTGTTCTGTATTAGCAAAAAAGGCAGCATGTGTATTAGCGGCACTTTCACAGTATTGTACACTTCTGAGGAGAAGTTCCTAGAGGGTGCATAACTTTATCACAATTTATGGCATGTTTTCTACGCAGGCTCTGAGAAAGATATGTATGTACGCGCTTTTTTGCAAATGAAGCAATTGTTAGTGGCACTCTATCCTATGCCCTTCCTCGTGATTTTGCTGTCTGGTGCCTTAAAGCAAATATCAATGTACACCAACCTGCCAAACCAAAAGTTATCTGGAAGAAGCCCTGGAACACTTTGTCGGAAAGAGCAGATAACGCTGCCGATCGGTAGTCGAGGCTTCTGAGAGCACATGAGCCACATATCATAGCACACAGCCTGGAATTCAGAATTAATTTTCACAGTCAGCTAGAAATTATTCCTCCCCTTGTTACAAATGGTGCCATGCCGCGACAGGTTGGCAACGTTCAAGTAGCCCGCCGCAATCATCGTGGCACGAGCACCAGGCAAGACCCGGCTGGCATGTGCCACGCATTCATGCGCTCAGGCTACGAGGAAGACAATCGGAGCTGTGCCATTCAGCTACTCGGACTTCGACGACCATAGTCATTAGACTCGTGGGCACAAGTTCGCCCTAATAAAGACTTGTTTTTTAACCTGTCTGCCTTGGCATTCCTACAATATGTTCATTGGCTGATTAAAGCTTGGGAGCTATGAAGTTATCGAGGTTGTCTCGTGCATGTGCTTGTAATCGCACTGAATGTAAACCACGCGTTCGATAAAAGAAAGTGCTCGAGGTCATGACGCATGCACGACATTTTTTTCCCCTTGCCATCCCACCTTGCTTAGTTTCCAGTGCATTTGTCGAGACAGGAGAAAAGAGAAAGCAGTTACAGGCATTCAAGAAATCCCTGCAACTTTGTTCGTACTTGATGGATTCCAAAAATTTTGGTGGCAGTTGATTCTCGGGGCAATAAACTCTTTTAGTGAAGCCATTTCATGATTACTCAAAAAAGTAATGCGGAGCCCCTTTAAGCATAAGTGATTTCGTATCATGCCGCAGCCTTCACAAGAAATCTTAACCCAGCGATTTCCCTTGGCTGCATGGAAACCATGTGCGCTGCTGTTTGCATTTCAGCATGTTCTGACAGTGTCTGCAGCATTAGTGAGCCTTGAATACCTAAGTGCGATGTACGTATGATGCAGCGCATGAGTACTTCTTCACTTTGTATGTATCATTAGATGCATTGGTTTTGTGAATGTTTATATGTGTGTTTCAATCAGCAGTATTGACAAAAGTTGTGTCATATACCTGCTGCTGTCTTACAGGTCGGCAACCACATTGATGTTCAGCTTGGCATCTGGACTGCTACAGATTCTGGCATAGGAGCTGGCGTAGATTCTTATTATGAGTACCTGGTCAAAGGTGCCATCATGCTGCAGAGGCCCGAACTTATGCGCATGTTCAAAGGTTCGAGTGATGCTACTCTGCTCTTGAAGTACTATTGTGCATGGAGTCCTTCGGTTCAATTGGAGAACAACTACTTAGAGAGAGTCATCAGTGGAGAAAAGAAAGGACTGTAGCATAAAAAGTAGACTATTCCTCTGTTAGGTATGACATCATGTGACATTTGTGTCTTTGTTTAAACAATGAATGATTGAAATATCTCTTATGGTATTTTATAGCACATGTGTCTGTTAGGATTATGCCTCCTCTATACTGGACATAGCCCTAATATTCTGGTAGTACTGCATAACAGTTTTACAATATTCACTTTTGAGTTTTCTTCCGAGAGCTTTTTTTCTTTCAAGTGTGTGTTGTTTTGTCTTACTTTTTCTCTATTTTTGTCTTGTTTGAAAATTTGGAACTCTTCGCAGTGTCTCGTGACAGGTTCCTCTTCAAAGAAGGAATGGGTGGGAAAGCTGTCACATTTTAAATGCATCGAGAAAGTTTGCTTGTTCCTCTTAAGGTTTTGTTATTTCGTTGTTCACTTGCAGAATATGAGAAAACGATAAGCAAGTATATGAAACGTGATGATTGGTACTTCTGGGTGGAAAATTCTTCCGGCAAAGTAACCATGCCAGTATTCCAGAGCCTCGAGGCATTTTGGCCAGGTTTGTTGGTTAGTAACAACTACATTATTTTGACGCCGGAACATTCGGCTTCATTCCTGCATTGGTCCAATTTCAATTCCTGAATGATGTTTGCTGAGGCTATTGCATATGTAAACTGAGGTCTTGTTAGCTTGCGCTAGTATTCAGGATTTTAAGCTGTGAACAATGTTAAAAGCTGGAATATATTAGCTGGCAACATAAGTCAGAAAGATTTGAGCACTGTATTCTCCACTCCCTCATTTTGGTCTCTCAAATAACGAAACCTGAATGGTGCGTGTGTTTCGATGAGCTTGTGAAGTTCTTTAGTCGAGTAGCATAGTATGTCTCGTTGCTCTAACAAACTATTGCTTAAGACGTCGCTGCGTCATACAGCTTGGAGGTTTCATAAAACTTCTACAAGAAAAAACTGGTTGTAAGGCGATTTAAGTAACGCCAAAATTATTAGCTCCTGATTATGCATCCTCTTAGGATGATGCGTAATCATTTTGTTTATTTATTTCGATATGCAGTTTCATTTATTATTTTGCCTGGCTTTACATTTTTTTGTATTTTGGTATTTTCACTGTTGCAGCAATGTTACACAGAATTTTGAATTCACTGATGTCGCTGAAGGGGCTTCATGACAATATTGCTACATTGCTATGCGCAACATCACAGGCTCAGGTGGTGGCCACGGGATGCAGCACCAACAATCACAAACCTGTTTAGTTGCATAACTCGGGACACTGGCACAAAGAATCACACAAACGACGACAGATTAAGACGGCTCGCAGCACTGCATCTTGTCTTCATCCTGCTGCATCGTGTCGTCATCCGTGTTATTCTTTGCACTACTATTTCGAGTTATGCACTACCAACTATCCCATCAGTCGGTCCTCTTTAAACTGTTTAGTTGCCCTCACCATGTTTATATAGAAAGCCTTACGGCACCTGCTTATCTCTTGCTTCGTTTTTCTCTCCTATCACATTTACCGCAGACACTAATAGGTGATTTGGACAATGCACGCAAGTCACTATATAACTACCACCAGATATGGAGGGAGTATGGTTTCACTCCCGAATTTTACGAAGTGGTGCACGGAAGAGCTCACCCAAAGCGAGATGGCTACCCACTTAGGCCAGGTGAGTCGTTACTGGGGCCCTGGCTTGATTGTGGGTTGAGCTGAGAGGACAGGCACATACTATTTCAGTAGCCTCTTCGCTTCTGATTATATTTATGCAGTCCAAATTTGGCACCAACCTATTTGAATATAATACCTGATAATGGTGCGGCAACATGGCACTCACTACCTCATCATTAGCTGTAATTTAATATGTGCTTGGTGTTTGATTTGTTGCAAGATTTTTATGACATTACATTATTATTGCATAACCCCATGTCTGAAGCAGTTCTGTAATTGCTACGTGTTGTATCTTAAGGTTTTTGGTGCAGTAGCACATAATACTGCTCTTTAGAATTACTAATATAAATTTCATATTGTCGCAACTAAAAAACACAGACTTATAACGTTACAGTAATGACAGGCGTCAGAGTTCAGTTGATTATATTGAGAGATCTTGGCACTGTGCTACAGACAAGTAATAGTGTTGCTCAATATGATAGGTGGTGGAAGACAGTTATTGGTCTTATGTTCAAGGAAGATTGAACCAGTAAGACTTTTCTGGTACTTTAAAAGACAGCGGGATTCACGTTTTAAGAAAACATGGGCATATTAAGATGTTTCTGTGTTACCAATGACCCTTAGCCACACTATATTTCAATATGCGCAGTCATGTTCTTTCGCAAAGTGTGCATCCACACTGATAGAAGCATGCCACAATAGTTGACGACGACAGAGAAGCAATGGAATTTCCTGTTAATTTGTCATTTTCAGCGGTTGTTTACTGGCAGTTGTACATTTCTCGCTCAGCTTGACCTCAACATAATACATTCATGTTGGACAAGTTGTCCGTGTAAGTGGGTGCACTACAGAGGGTGTGTCTAAGAGAACTTCAGCTGGTCGAAATTAATTGAAAGGCCCCATAGGTGTATGCAAATCAGCTTATGCGTGAATATTTTTATGATGCACAACTTTGCCCGATGTTTAAGCAAATGCAAGCTTCGAGCATACAATGGAAAATGTCATTTCATATTGTGCTTGACTCTTTTAAGACAAGATGCACGGTGAAGCAAATTATTATGAGAGAAGTAAAAAAGGACAGATCAGTGTTTAGGCTAGGATTTCAAAGTTTTACTGGGCAAATTCAGCTGTGTTATTTTTACTGTAACTCATTTGTGGCAAACTGATTTCATGAAATGAGTTTGCCTAGCATGTAGGGGTAAAATATAACGTCTCTGTGCAGTATTATAGGTGCTGGGAAGCCACACGCCTGCACACTTGGCATGTGTTTCATATTCCTTAAACTTGAGCTTTTCCTTCTGCTGTGGTGTCTCAGTTCTTGTCTTATGTCATTCAAACGGTCTGCATTTCTTACAGAACTTGTCGAAAGCCTAGTCTATCTGTACCAAGCCACGAAGGATCCACATTTTCTGGAAATTGGCGTCGACATCCTTGAATCAATCAGGCACAGCGCCAAGACAGAATGTGGTTATGCAACAGTGAGTTTCTTTGCTGCTTCTTTTTGGGCATTGCAGCCACGATGGCCCTTACGTGAGTGAACCTGCTCAGTTTTAAATGTGTCAGTTACGGAGTAATTTGGCCATTGAATTTAGACGGTGAGAAAAGGTTTTCTTTTTGGGATGTGCTGAACTTGTCTGTTGAGTGTTGGGTATCATCATCATTATCGTGAGCCTATTTGACGTCCACTGCAGCAACAAGGTCTTGCCAAATGATCCCTGATTTACCCTAACTGCGCATGCTGAGATACTTGGGTTATATTGATTGCATATTAAAGAGACCCGACATTTTTATTGAGGCAAACATTAAGTGAAGTAAATGTGTCAGCTAACTGGGAACACAGACTTCATGAACAGAAACTTGACATAAACATTGAACAAGATTGGAGCTGCTATCGCACAAAAACAGTTCCAGCCAGCTTTCTGCACTATAAATGGATGAATGTATATTTTTACATGGCAAATAAAGTCAGCCACTGGTAATTTATTGCGACTGTTACAATAGCATATGGCAGAATAATATTGTATTTCAATTATTTCAATGAGACAGAAGATGCTCTTTTGACTGGTGTAACTTCACAAGACTATGTCATGGGAAGTTATTTGCTCCAGCACTCTTTTTGCTGCGACGTAGCTGGCTCATAGCATGAGACAGTGACCAACTAAGCATGACCTCCGGGTTGGCCTTGTGCAGTGCAGCATTCTTGGGCTGAAAAAGAGCACTGATATAGTCCTTCAGTGAAAATGCCTGATTCTGCATTTCACTTGTAAGAGCAGGTTTTACTTAGCATTTGCACTCGTTTTTGAAGTAGTCTTTGTCATATGTGCCACCAAAATGCGGAATGAAGCAGTAACTTGGTGTTTGGATGGTGTTATCTTGTCTGATAGTGGGAAAAAAAAAGGGTATGGACAGGAAAAGATGCTGATGTATAAGCAATAATCACGTAAGATAGAGCTGTCATAGTTCAAGTACATGCTAAATTGTCACCAAGTACAATGTGTGAAGTGGTGTGCATGTCCAACAATGCCAATGGCAGAGCAAGCAGCTCCATTGTCAGGAAAAGAGCAGTGCATCCAGGTTTTTTACCTTCGGCCAGTGTCAGCACGGTGAGCAGTATCTTTTCAGGGACTTTAGAACAGTAGTGTGTGCCGGTCCATCTAGAAAGTTGGCTGCTAGGTTGACAAAGCATGTGTCCAACCACTTATCATGGTCACCTGTTAAAATGGTGATGCTGTGGTTAGTGCACTCGCCTACAAACATGTAGCAGTGCTGGTGAGTTCCGAATGCTCACCATTTTCACTCCTTTTTTTTTTTGTCTAATTTCTCTTTCTTAACCCTTCCGTCACCTTGCGGGTCTTCGCTAAACTCATTTGGATTACTTGTGTCCACATGCTTCGAGTTGCTGATGAATTCGCCCTCGCGCTGCCAATTGCTAGCTTCCCGGTTAGCTCAATTGGTAGAGCGACCACCTCAGAAAGGCGTTGATACCGGGTTCGATCCCCAAACCAGGATGAATTTTTCGGCGACTAAGAACCTTTTCTTTCTGAGGAATTTGTACGAATTTTCTTTCGTCTTCGTGCCACAAACAGGTGGTTGTCTAATTTCCTTTTTTTGTAAGTTGATGCAATTTGTGCAGTCTTTTTTTGCCACAGATTTCTTGTCCTCACTGAAAAAGGCTCAGTCGCGTCGTAAACAAAGCAGTGCTCAGTGCTCTTGCATTAAAAATACTCCATTTGCTGCAACGTTGTTGCTAGTCACAGTTTTTATGGTATAGTAATACTCTTAATGAAGACCATCAAATAATGAAGCCAAGGGAGGTACAGAAAATGTTAATTACAGTGTTTCAAATGTACTATAGTAATTGTGCTATAGATATGAAGAAAGTGAAGTTGATGAAAAGACAAGTTGCCACCAATAGAGATCGAACTTGCAACTTTCTGACGCTGATTATTCGAAGGTTGCAGGTTCAGTCTCGGCCAGCGACAAGTTGTCTTTTCATCTGTGTTACTTTCTTCACATCCACAGCACAATTATTGCAGTACATTTAACGTTCCCTACACCTCCCTTAGCTTCATTATCTCTTGGCTTTCATCATGGTTGTGTCAAACAAAGAATCAAGCCCTTGGAAATTTTCTTTTTTCATTTATATATTGATAATCTGCCTTCTGAGAAAATCTGGAGATTAAAACTCCTGTAATATCTTTTTTCATATTCTTTTCTTCAGATAAAGAAGGTTGGAGACCATACTCTTGAAGACCGAATGGAGTCCTTCTTTTTGGCTGAAACGACCAAGTATCTCTACCTCCTCTTCACTCCCGATCACTTCATCCACAACAATGGCAGTTCTGCTGACATTATACAGACATCATCGGGAGAGTGCATCATAGACACGGGAGCCTACATATTCAACACTGAGGCTCACCCTGTTGATGTGGCGGCGGTTCATTGTTGCAGCGTAGACAAGGCTTTGGAGGACCAAGCGCTTCGAGACTTTGCAAAAGAGTTTGACGTGAGCAAATTGCTTTTGGACGAGCACAGAGACGACTTCATCAAGCCTTTGCGGGTAAGCGAAAATGTTGGCGACACAGACGACATTGGTAATGGCGGAAAGCCCCATTGTGCCGAATCATCTACAGATAAAAAACAGCCTTCATCTCCCTCAGCCCCTGTAAGTTTTCCCGCTCGTGATCCCACGTCATTTTTCACTGACCTGCTCTCTTCCGAGAAAGCCGCAGAAGAAAATGCAGAGTCAGACAATGTCAAAGTTGATAAGGAAGTTGTGCAGCAGGACGAATCCAATGATGTTGATGCCCAAATTTTCAGTTTTTTAAGTTCAGACAGAGAAGGTGAGGATGATGAAACGAACTCGGTGACTGGTGAAGCCGAGGGCAGCCACCGGCCCAACTTGTCGAGTGCTGACAGTGGTGACAAGGCTCTAAAGAATGAGGGTGAAGTACTGGATGCCACCAAGCTGGAACTGTCGCAGAACGATCATATTCCTACCGACCGTAATGGTGAAGCGGGCGATTCAATGCAGGATGTGGCTGCAGGCTACCCACATTCCACAAAATCTGGTGCAACTGAAATGGGTGATACCGATAAACTGCAACCACAGCTGCCCCAAGCTGTCTCGACGGAGACCAGCGTTGATCCCTCTGAGGAAGAAAGCTCTAATGACTATGACCGAGATGAAGAAGAGTTCGATGATGAAATTGAGGAGTACATTAGGAACCAAGCTTCGGCAGGTAATGACTATAGTAAACCTGTAGATGAAACTGAAGCTGTTGATGAAACTGAGCCTGCTGAGCAACCCGCCGATCTCAATTCTTCGGAACCTGTCTCCACATCACTAGATGCTGACATTGGCTCTCAAGAGTCAGTCCAGACAGTGGTTCACTCTTCCGCTGGGATGGGTGACAGTGGGGTTGCGAATTCTGCTAAAGCTGATGGGGCCAAAGACAATGCCGAAGTGTCAGAGTTTGGTAACCAGGGCAAGGAGAATCGTGTTCAAGATGGCGTCGGTGACAGACTTGGCAGCAATAACACTGACCGTCTTAATACATCTGCAAGCATTATGGTAAATGCGGCAGCTGGCTGGAAAGCAGAAGTTAAAGAAGTTATGCTTAACCCTGGAGAAGAGGAGAATGTGGCTGGAGAAGAGGAGAATGTGATGATTAGTGATGTAAATGAGAGTGAAACTAGAACTTCTAGTGATGTGACGACACACTCCATAGGCCTCTTGCAACAAACTCTTCAAGAAGCATTTGACAAAAAGTCGTCAGTGAAAACAGAAGATTCCGAGCACTGTGTTAAAAAGCCAGCAAAAGAATTGAATGAGTGGGTAATGCTCACGTGCCCGTCCCAGCCTTTCACTTCGAGGCTTGCATTTCGAGGGGAAATGTTTAACGTTGGTTAGGTCAGTCAGAGTTAAGAGCCAAATGATAGCAAGAGCTGGCAAGCTGCACTAGGAAATATGACACGCATCTCATTCACATAGTGATTGATATTGTGTTCCTCTCTCGGGAGCAAATTACTAAAAAAATTGCGTATGTGGCAATATTCATTAGTCATGCCCAATTTAAATTGTTTATTTTGTTATCTGCACGGCTACATTAAAATTACGTATGTAGAGGTGTGTTGCCTACAGACAAAGTACCAGTGTCAATAAAGAGATGTTATTTTATGGCACTTGTAGTCAGAACTTATTTTCTTTTTAGCACATTCTGTTTTTGATGGTTGTGTAATGCCTTCAAACTTGGAGCGCATGTTTGCAGGTGAGTCATGAATGATGCATTTGACACATTAGTGTGGGGACCTTTAAATAAGGTTGTATATAAGGCCAAGAGTACATGGCCAGCATGATCACATTGCTACACAACATGCAACATCGAACTTTCATCTATGCAGTTTATGCAGTTATCATATCAATTACATAGCCCAACTACGCATGCATATGTAAAATAAATTCTGTCTGTGATACTGAATACTTCCCTTCATTTTGCAGTTTTTAAGATTTATTCCTTTATAAAATGATAGCTTCTTACAGTCAGAAGATTTAAGTGCTATAAATAAACAACCTACTTAGGGCTTGTGTATGCATAGAAAAACGGTTTCCGAGCTAAAGCTTTACGCGGTTCAGTAGTGGTGTTCCTAAGGCACACGGTATTTTAGGTGCTTTGTGAAGGACTAAAAATGATTAAGCAACGTTTGCTTTTAATGTTTGGTATGACATATTCGAGAACTAATCTTTAAGCTTTTGAGCTTCACACACACACAAAAAAAGAAGAAAATCTACTAAACTTGTTTCCAAGTGTAGAACAAAGCAGGCATGGGCGTAGCCAAGGAGTGGAGTAGAGGAGGGTTCTTAATCTTTCAATTTTGCTTGCGTACACGCACACATACAAACGCACGCACAGACATAGATAAAGTATGACAAAACCCCCCGCCCTTGATTAAATTTCTGGCTAGGTTACTGACAGGTGTTTGTCCAGCTCTGCACTTTCTTCAGGCATGGCACCACTGTGCAAGCCATATTAATCCATTTGAGGGTCGAAGCTCCAAAATCTGTGGGTCTATCCATCCCTTGTATGCGACCGCCTAGTTGTATGATGCGCGCTCTAATGTGATAAAAGCGGACGGACGGACGCTTCGCCCGGGCCCACTCATCATCACTCACTCCGTGGATATGCTGTAACTTTTTTTTTTTTTTTCCTGTGTTGCTACAGCCATCTCGGTGGCAGTACCAACTAATTATCGAAATCTTTCAGGTGCACATTAATTTTAGCAAATCACCTCTGCTACACTTTAGCCGAGCGTTTTCGGGCATGTCAGTGTGGTCTGCAATGCTCCAGTCTGACTTGCGTTATCCATACTTGCGTTGCGTGTAGCAGTCGACACTCGTTTGACTCGTTTTGGCAGACGTTGGCTGGTTGTATTTGTATTGATTATGGCTTTGGCTATGACATCGGATTGCACTCGCTGAGTGATTTTAGTCGAGATTCCACGAGACCTCAACGAGAGTTTACTTCGATCCTTCCTTTCTCTTTCGTGTTTTTTAGGTACAGACCACGTTTGGGTCTGATTGCTCGCAAACATGGCAGCGTAAGTAATTTTCCCAATATTTAGGCTCGTCTGCGGGTATTTTGTCATTCCTTTAAGGGCAAATACTCACGTCCCAATGTTTTTGCAGGCCCACGAAAGAAACTATACAATCGGTTCAAGTGTTCGGTAGGAAGGTGAGTGCGTAGGCCTAATATCAAATCCCGCTCGTCAGAGGTGTCCCAGATTGATTTCGAAGCTTGCTCGTACTTTGCGGTGTTTATGACTAATAACTGTATCTCGGGCTAAGTTTTCACTAGATGCGGATGGTTTTGTTCAATTACTTAGTACGGCGTGTTCTGTGGACGCGTTGGTCACCGGGCTTGGTCCACTACACGTGGATGCCGGCGTTATCGAGTCGTGTGCTGTGACAGTTGAGATAATATGGACTGTGTTCATCTCCCGCTGATCGAAATACTAGTATGGTAGCGCTAACGATGCTATGCGTGTTTTCAGAAAACGGCCACTGCCGTTGCTTACTGCAAGCGCGGCAATGGACTGCTCAAAGTGAACGGCCGGCCGCTGGAGAACATTGAGCCCTTGACGCTGCGTTACAAGGTAAGCGTGCTGTCAGGTGCTCGTGTGTACGTGTTATCAAGGAACCGTGGGCGACGCATAGGGATCGTCGTATGTTGTCATGCGATACTTTCGAGCGTTGTGCCGTTACAACCGCCAGCTGACCCGTGTTCTCACATGTCACGCTTTTCGTATTTTCTACGGATGTTCAAGCGTTGCCTTCAGGGCATGGCAGCATCTAATATACGTGAGAAGTAACGAAATGTGTTCTGCGATGCGCAAGTGCGAACGCCATCTGCTACGCTGCCTTTGGATGCATGCACGCTTTCAGCATTATCTGACCGATATATCGCCGATCACGTTCATTCTTGCCGATACTATGAACTATCGTAACCTATGGTCGATGCTTGTGACATATAAAACAAATCGTAAGGTTGTACACAGCCCACCAACACTGCTGCAAAGCTGAGTGGTACCGCTTGTTTACCACACCTGTTTTCCTCCAGGGATCCCCTGACAACTTCGTCGTCGACAACGCTGTTCCTATTGGGATGAGTTTGTACTTTACGAATATGTTAAAGTAAGTTATGCTTTCCCCTTTCTTCACAGCTGCTTGAGCCTATCCTGTTGCTGGGCAAGGAGCGTTTCGCTGGCGTTGACATCAGGATCCGTGTCAAGGGTGGTGGTAACGTGGCCCAGATCTATGGTACGTGGTTTCATTTAGTAGGAGGCCTTGGTCATCACTGTGCAATTTTCCTCCCTCGTAGTCCTAATGTGCTGTCACTTCAACAGCTGGCATTTTTGGGTGTGCACTTCAGAATGTGTAAATTGACTGATACACGCGTGCAAGCAACATGTACACGGGAAGTGCAGCTGAATATCTCTGCTAAGCTATTCGATCCCACAGTAGTGCATCTAGTGTTTGGTTAACTAGAGTCAAGTGCCTGCAGATGTTGATGTTTCTCTGCTCTCTAGCCTGGAACTGCAATATTTTGCTTACACACACTGCTGGTTCGTTATGCAGGCTTAAGAACTTGAATTGTAAAAATAGAAGGTTTCATATTATTTTAGTGAAACTCTGAACTCATCTTAGCCATAACATGATTACGTTTATCACCTGTCGAGTTCAGAGTCTTCATGAGGATTGTGGTTTGGTGCTCATATACATAGTGTGCACGTGCCTCACGCAGCACCTTTTTGTCACTTCCAAAATGCGCCACCGACATGCCTGGGTACCTACCAACTCTGTCGCCTATTGCTGCCCTGTTGTATCCTCGTGCTTGCGCTTGTTTCGTTTTGCCTCACAATGCAAGTTTGAGGGCTGCTAGTGAGACGAGTTGATTGAGTAGTCTTTGAAGAAGGAGCAGAGCTTCGGGGTGTTTCTTCGCCAAAAGTTATTACCTAAAATTGAAAACGCACATAGCGATTTTCCGAAAAGTACCGGCGTGTTTGGTTGGCGCGGATTAACAGAAGACTACTTGAAGAAACTCAATGGTATTTACGTCTTCAGGTGTAACTTCATTCCGGGTAAGTGCCATAGCCAAGCACTCACCTGCCTACAGAGATAGCTTACCAAGATACTGTACATGCAAACTTGTCTGCGTCCACTGCGTGCACAATCAAGGTGTCGGGGAGACAGGTAAAATAGGGATGGTGATCGCGGAAATTCGGGTATTGCATTCAAACTGAAATTGGATGCGAAACAATATTAGTTCAGTTTGAAGTATAGCCGATAGGTTCTAGTTAGGGAGTCAGAATTTTTAAAAATTGGTCAATTCTCTAACACGGCCTCCTTAATTTTCAGGGACGTCATTGTACATTAGCGTACAAAAAAGTAAAAATACAAGGTGAAAAAGGTGTCAAAACATACGTGAACAAAAAAATAATGACTGACATTACCGCGGCACGCACCACGCGAAGTCTCTATCTGCCTCGCATAATATTTTCCTCTGCTGTTTCCACAAGTTTCAATCAAAGAAGCTCAACATCAGCACTGTTTAAAACATTGGCGGGGGGGGGGGGGGGGGGGCTGCTACTTAGGTGGCGTGGGCTGCAGCAATATATTAATATTATATCTCTTGTAAACTTGCCTAACACTGCCCGACTCGTTTTCGGTGGGAGCTGCTGTGCTTCGCTCATCCACTCTTAAAATTGCGGCTCGGGAGACTTTGGGCTTTCACTTGTTCTTGGGCCACGCAATTTGTAGTGTTTGTAGTGAAAGCGAGATAATGGGCCCTCGTAGGTCGTGGCGGGCAGCGGTGTACGCTGTGGCAGGTATACGTGTCACACATCTTGATTTTCTAGTCTTGTATTGAGTGAATAAACTAGGCCTTCCTGATCCGATGAGCTCGTTAAAGTACGACAACCAAAACCACAATGCTTCCCTCTCAACATCGCACACAGCAACAGATGATGAGCCCCCAACAAACCGCGCTGCAGCGCGCGAACTGCCGTAGGTATCCGGGGAGGTACCCGGGCATGGCGGGAGTGACATCACAGGAACACTATGTATTGCAAGAAATCATTTAAAGAAATTTTTTTTTTTCAGGGAAATGTTTATTACTTTGGTGCACCACCGTATTGTGCACCGCAGTGCCATTTAGCCCAGGTTTTTCAACATGCTAAATGCTTCTCTCCTATGCAGCCATCCGGCAAGCCATTTCCAAGGCCCTCGTTGCATACTACCAGAAATGTAAGCCCACATTTGGTTCTCATACTACTAGACCGTTCTATTTTTTGTCTACAATTAAATGGTAGTTTCCATTATATAGCATGAACACTTCAAAATAGGGCTTCCTCACTCAGCTTTTTTTCATTCATTGAGGGAACCACACACAGTTGACATGTCCTTTATAGAAAAAGTTATTTCTAAAGTTTCAAGAGATGGTTTGTGAGTTGTACGATATTGCTATGCCCTCAACTCGGTGGCGCTGTTTGTAGCACTCGTTGCAACATATGAAGTTGCACGGTCATTGGAAAAGAGCACCTTGCTGTGCTGCAGGCACACAGTTAAAAAATGTCAGACAATGATAGCTGATTCTTATTTCTTCTAACTGAAATTTTAGCAACTTGTGTTCCTATAGATGCCAGGGCCGCTTCTGTGTTCTTATGGAAGTCAAAATAAGCTTTTGCTTCAACTCACATGAAGTTTTTCTAACGTGATATACGGACAGATAATTCATCCAGCAGCAATTAGAGATAACACTAACTTCTCATCATTCTTGTCTAATGCATGGAGAAAGTGATCATTCCCAATTGTTCAGTAAGCAGATAGCATCATTTCCTGTACAGTACACCATTGTTATATCACAGGATGTGCTGTTTTTACCTTAGTACCTGTGCATTATGTTCAAAACTATTTTTAATCAGTTTTCATCTTTGCTACTCCGGTGTACATAGTGCCTCAAGCAGTATGTACACAGTGTTGTCAGCAGGTTATTGTTTCCGGCTGCATTACACGACATATATGTCGTGAGCATATATATTTAAAGAATATTTCTAGCCCTACTGGAAATAGTATCGCTGGCTGGATGCTATGGACCCTCTTTCTCAGATTTGTGTGGCAGTACTTGGTTATTTGGGGGTACCATCACTGCATGAAAAATTCAGTTTTAAATGCTAGCAACTTGTATGTACGTTAAACAGCGAATGTCTACAAGGCCCTCACTTCTTTCAAAAGCCCTTTGTGTTTGGTTTTCCGTGAACTTCAATGAAGGTTCACTGTGTCAAGTTCAGTTTATTCCACTATGGCAGTCTAATTCACCACACTGTTGTAGTATGAGCTTGTGTAGGATTTAGTGATCCTTGGCGTGTGGTTGTCCTGTGGTGTGATAAAATTGAGGGAGACTTTACATTTGTGCTCACAGAGGCCAAGCTAATTTAAGGTGCATGATTTGTCTTTTTGCTGCTTTATCTGCATATTTTTGACTGGATTTTTTGCCTGCTTGCAGATGTGGACGAGCAGTCCAAGAAGGAGATCAAGGACACCTTGATCCAGTACGACCGCACGCTGCTTGTGGCTGACCCAAGGCGCTGCGAGCCCAAGAAGTTTGGCGGACCTGGTGCCCGTGCCAGATACCAGAAGTCCTACCGTTAAAACAGCAAAGCACAATAAACCCTTTGCCTCCTTTCACACATGTCGTTTTGGTTTGAGCAGCATACACTTTAGAAGACAGTGTGAGCTTGAAAAGCTGTCTTAGCAAAATGTCTAGATGTTCAGTGATAACGCAAACTCCAGTCTATGCAAATACCATGAAAGTGACTTATGAGCTGATGTACAGTGCCACATTGCATGTGATCTGTGGTATTTGTAAATGCGAGCAATATTTTGAACAGCTACTGTAATCTGTGTTGCTATCAACCTTATTCTATCAAAGAAAATCTGCATACTAGTTGCAGCACTAGCAAAGTTTTTATGGTGTTTATAGTGTACTTTAAATAACGCATGCTTCTAAGGAAGCTTTTATCGGCTGTTGCTGCGTTATACACTTGATGTCTCAAGGATTTAATTTGTTGCATAAGTCAGCTGCATCCTTTGGGAGCCTTTCGATGACTGGACATTCATTTCTGACATTGAAAACTGCGTGCTACTTTTCCATCAAGGATACCTTCATGCTGGTATGCCGGGCATCTGGAGTTGCAGTGTTGAAGCAAGAAAAGCAGCTCGAAACCAGTGTAGCTGGTAGCACTCCCTGAAGAGTGTGATTGGTTTCAATGTAGGTCTAACATTGATATCAAACAATTCAGAAGTATTCAGAGATACTAGAGCAAGTAAACACAAGAGAAAAGGTGTTTCTGGTAGTAATCTGAAATGGGTTAATTGGTAAGTTAATAATTGCTGAAATGTAAATAATGTATTTCAGTGTAACAATGACTAGGGATGTGCAAATAGTGAATTTCGAAACTGAATCAAATAAAATCATGTAAATTTCAAAGCAGCCGTAGGATGGTCAAGTAACCGTTTTTAAAACAGCCCATGAATCCCACATTTTGTTTGAAACAAAATGTCACAACCTTTAACATAGGAACATTGAAATTACTTTTAACATGAAAAATAACGCCTTGATTGTGTAAACTCGAGCTAGCACATGTGCAGCAGTAACCAGAGCCTTTGCAATATCTGAGCTGCACGTAGAAATACAGCAGTGACCACATTACTCAAGGCGGCACTGTTCAGCAGCTTTAAATGACAAGGATATATCAAATTTGAGTCTACATCATGAATGCTATGACAAAGATAGGCTAGTTTCGGAGGCACTGATCGTCCAAATTGAAGCGCCTTGAGCCAAGTCATCAATATAGCATCCGTAGTCCCGTAAAACATTGGCTTGCATGCATGTCTGTAATTCGCTGATTAAAAGAACAAGCGCTACTTCTCTCTCCAAACGTTTCGTTCCTTTGGTTTTTTTTTTTTTTTTTTTTTTTTTGTTGATGCAAAGCTTATTAGGGTCGAGCCACGCAGGCAGCGATCTCTCTCTCCTCTAGACACTCTTCGCCGTGGTGTTTACACCCTCATTGTGCATGCGCGCTCCTTCTCCTACGCTCCCCATCTCTCGCCTCACAACGCTGGCAGCGTCTGCTAGCGAGTGTCTGGATTGAAAAAACAGACTGCTCACGCTGCACAACCGTTCACTGGCTACCCCGTGTAATACATCCATGGTAGTGCCGGTGGGAGATAATAAACTAAAATTGGACTGCGGGTTTATGTGTCCAATCAGCGTCTTCTGTCTCTCATTGCCCATTAGTAGCGATCGGCATGTTCCAGCCAAGGAGGATTAAAGAAAAATTGCTGGAGTGGAAGCTGCTGCATTGCCTTGCCAGCAGAAGTGAAGCCAGCTTTTGCCTTTGCCAAGATGGCGGAAACATGCTCTTTTCTGATAGTGCCCACTTGAAGATCAAGTGGCTTTGATATGTTATGCAAATGCTGCGTTAGTTCTATATTAAAAGACAGTTGTTCCCGACGAAATAACATACAGAAACGAGTATGGATGACTGAATCATCAAAGAACTTTGCCTCCCATTAGAGGCTCACTAAAGAAAACTATTAACTCTAAGACGCACTTGAAGCACTATGTGACCCGAAAAAGTTCCCACAGTAAACTTGTTGGGCGTGCGAGGTTAACGCCCCGTTTTAATGCCCCTAGATTGCCGCTACAGCCGCCATCTTGCCAGAGGAACGGCTTCACTTCTGCGCAGCCATTTCCACTCCAGCAATTTTTTTTAAATCCTCCTTGGTTCCAGCAGGAAACACTGGTCCATCACTGCGTTCTTGGCGCCTCGCCAGGTTTCTCTCCTGCGCAACGCCGCCGCCAGTTTAAGCGTTAGCGCCAGCTGCTTCGCATCTACACATGGTTCCTTTTAGCGGGAGATAGTGTGATTTTTTCACCTTTGCTTATTATTACAAAGAATATTTGGTATAACTAATTTGCACTATTCGGTTTGACTACCATAGGAAACAGAACATTATTCGATTCAATATTCCAAATATTCTAGTATTCGCACACCCCTAACAACTATAGGGACAAAATACCCTAAATTGTCTTCTTAAATGCTGATTATTATCAGGCAGCTCGTCTAACAGTAAGTGTTGTAAACAAAGGAGAACTAATTCTCTGATCAATAGGTGCAGATTCACTTCGTAAACGACCTCCCCTCCCCCCGCTACTCAGTCGTTTACATATATATGTTTGTGTTAGTAAATGTAAAAGAAACGTGACGTCATTTTCTACGTAGAGCTATTTGAGACAGGACGCAGCTCACACTTGTAGGTAGGAGATAAAAAAACTTTATTTTCCTTTTGGAAAGGAAAGAAACAATGGGACAGAGATTAGGAGAGGTTGCTCGGTAGTCCTCCGCAACCCTCTCTGCCCAACCCAGGATGGCCTCCGGAACGTCGGGTCTCAAGCTGCCCAAGACAGCCTCCAACTGCTCCTTATTACTAACTACTTTTCAGAGGGACGGTGGAAGGGGGTGCTTAGGGCACCCCCACGTGATATGATTAAGACTTGCTTTCCGTGTGGAGCAATATTTACAGGAGCAGGACGGGTAAAGAGAAGGGGACATGTGTTGAAGAATGTAAGGAGAGGTAAAGGTCCGAGATTTTCGTATTTATTTTAGTTATTCTATTGTGACATCGCGTTTTTGAACGCGTGAATAAGTCCCGCCTTATTACGTGCACTTCAAACGCTAAGCGGCGTCTGTGTCAACAAGACAATGCTGTCGGTGCGCCCCCGTCACTTTCCACAGCGTTACGAGACGCGTGCCAAAACGGACTACCAAAACGGACTACCTGTGCAGAACCTCTGCCTCCGTAGCTTTCCCTTCAGTGCCAAGAAAAATGGTCATCCTGAACCAGAAGCATAGGCAGTTTGTTTGTGTGTGTTGGGGGGGGGGGGGGGTGCTTGATTTGAAGTGCAGGCCGGGCAAGCAGGTGTGGTCGTGTGTAGTTTTGTGTTTTGCGTGCCACGGCAAAAAAAAAAAAAAAAAACGAAAGGTGGGCGGGGCACTGAATCAATGGGCGCGTGCGCTCTCGATTTGTGTCATGGCGTTTCGACCGACGTCATGTGCCGAATGGTCGCGGCGTGATACAAGTGTCAGGGAGATTCCGTTGAACAGCTCCGCTGACTTGAATATCGACTTCAATCATAGCTGGCCTTACATTAGGAAGAGCCTCTACCACCCGCTCCCCTTTTCGGACCATTGCCGTATGCGCCGCCTAGTGGCGAGCCACCTACTATGGTCCCTAAATTCTAAATTAGGCGTCTTTTCCTTCTTCCAATCACAACCACCGCCTCCATACGCCTACTGTAGTGAGCACCACTTCCTCCGTGGTAGTGAGCAACCAAACGGCCTCCGAGATTACGTGTCGGCACGCAATCTCGGCCGCCAGGGCAACACTCTCTACAGAAGACGGCTTGCCACCAAACAGCGCACTGATTTTGGCACGTGCTTTCTCTGTTGTGAACTATTTTTCAAATTAAAAATAAAAACAAATGGCAATGGAGCACGAAGCATCATTTTGGGTATTGTATATAACTGGGAAAGAAAACTAGAAAAATTACAATAACTGCTTATTTCACTATATTTTCGTTTTTAGTTGAATATGTGTGAATGTTTACTGAGGCTATTCTTCAGATATCTCACGCACCCAAAAAATGACATCCTTGGTAAGGTATTCAGGGTGACTGTCTAGGGCCGGCACTGCTGGGTGTACCTAAAATTATTTAAACTGTTGTTTGTGGTTATTTACTGGAGGCACAAATGGAAGAAGTCGGGATCAGTCTGTACTTTCGTCTTCATCCACATAACAAGACGAAGAAGCTTTCGCTCGGTTCTCGTGTCGGCACGCAATCTCGTGCCGACGTGTGGGTCCCAGGTCACTGCGGATTACAATTAAATGAATTGGCAGATGCTTTGGCACGAGCTTCACTCGATGGACCAGTAATTTCAGTACTTCCCGAGTTAGAATACTTATCAGGGGTTAGATATAGGAAATTCGCTATTTTTACAGATAGTTTAGAAAATATCACACAATGGACAGATTATCAGCATCTCAAATTTCCATGGAAAGCCCAGTGGAGCCCGTCAAAAAAACTTGAAATTATAATTTCTAGATTCCGGTGCCGTGTCCCCCCATTAAATTTTTATTTACACAGAGCTGGTCTGACACTTTCCCCCCTTTGTCCGTTCTGCGAAGAATCAGAAACTATTGAACATTATTTTGGCTCATGTCGTAACTATGCATTAATTAGGAAACGACTTTTAGATATTCCATTTGCGAAGCTAGGTTTAAATTTAACCGCAGAAAATGTTCTAAGTTTTGGTGCCTCTGTTTTGGGAAATTGCCACAGAGATGCATTCGATGCGGTGTGTAATTTTATTCAAGACTCTAAACGTTTTTCAACATAAAGCCCTCGTTAACAAATACTAAAAAATAAACGGGTCGAAAAGTAATTTTCTATTCTGGATAAATCCATGACATACCAAATTAATCGGGTTTGGCAAAACCAGCTGTCTGGTCGGCTCCCAAAATCAAGTTGTAGCTATTAGTATCTACTTTGTTATTGATTTTTTTTCTCACTATCTAAATCTTTGGTTTATTTCTTTTTTTTCCAACATACTGTCTTAACTATACAACTCCCCCCCCCCCTTTTTTTTTCGTTGTAAGCAATAATGCAGTTATCGTTCATATGAGACTATTTGTTCTCTTGGCCAATCCCCCAGAGTGGGTACGAGCCATGGATTAAAGGATACAAACAAACAAACAAACAAACAAGTTCTCGCACCAAGCTCTGATTACCTCAAGCTCACGGGCCCCACAAGTCGGGTTGAAAGAGCTAGCTAGCTCTTGGTGAATTCAATACAACACATTATTGCTAGGCAGCTGGCAGGTAAGAATTGCCTTTGAGTGGTTGCGTGAATGTTAACGGAAAACGGTGACACTTTGCCCTGTGCTGATTTTGACGTATCGATGCTCGGCCTTGTTTGTAGTAAGAAAGTAAACGCGCTGTTTATGTACAGCTGTGTAGTGTTACGTTTATTCAGTGCTGCTCCCATATGCGCCGCGTCCATATGCAACTTACACTGCTTCGAACAGCGGCACTGAAAATGATGGAGAAAGGAAAAGCAAACAAGGACGTCGCTGTAGTAATAGCTTAGCTTTATTTTTAATATAGCTATCATTGTTTTACGTCCAAAAACCTCGCATGATATGAACATACGTAGTGAAGGGCTCCGGAAATTTTGACTGCCTGCTGTTAACATGTACCTAAATGTTAGTGCACGGGCCTCTAGCATATTTCGCTTCCATCGATATGAGGGCACCGCAGCCGGTACTCGATCCCACGACCTTCGAGTGCGCAGTCAAGCTTCATAACCGATAGAACACCGTGGTTGGTGATGAATTTCATGAGGCAGCGCAAGTTAAACCAAAGCACTTTACGCGCAGGCCCTTAGATGTTACTACATACATTAGGAAATTAAGTATTACAGTCTCGTTGTCGTGGCAAAAAAGTATATAATTTCACCATGATGGGTGTTTCACAACGCGTTGGTCGTTTTAAGTCCCGTACATATATGGGTCTTCAAACAGACGCGTGGATGCACCCCGTCACACGCCTATGCGTGCACACGCTTCTTTCCATCTCAATATCGATGGCTTCATGTATATATGTATATGATCTTTATGCTCAAGGTACGCCTTGAATTAGCAGTCTCTGCGATGAGATGAGGGGTGTCCACAAGGTGCAAGGTGTGGTTGTCATATATAGTGAGACAGCATGTTTTCTTGTCCGAACCTTATTTTTTGTTCCCGTATTCGAAGCAGTGGTATGAACCAACTATAGCATCATTGTATTATAGCGATTGGTTGATACCGTTTTGATGTTATATATAAGATGACGATGCTGAAACCGTGGTTTTGGAACACCAGCTTGTGAAGACGCGGCGCTTGCGATTTCAGACGTTCCTGGGACGTCGTTATTGCATGGAGTCAGGTTTCGTAACCATAGCAGCCATCTTGAAGCACTAGTACGGTTAGAAATGGCATCCACGACGTCATTTGCAACGTTTTATCCGATAAATCTTTATGTACATGTGTTTCGTTTGCGTGCGTTCTTGCTTCGTCCTTGATTGTATCTGCGCACGTGCACAGGATATCGAAGACTGAAGACACGTCGTCCACCATACTGCTTAGGCTGTCCACATGCACGCTCGATCCGTTCGATGGCGACAGCTGCGCCTGTTGCTCTGGAAGAGCGTCTACTTGTACAAGCTGCGCCGAAACTGGGCGATCACGGCGCTGGAGGTGTTGACGCCGCTGCTGCTGACTTTGGTGCAAACGTACTTGCACTGCAGCCGCGAGGAGTCATCGCCGGAGGGAACGTCCACTCCGGCAATTCTCGCTAGTCTAAACGTCAGCGGCATGGAGGCCGAGCAAGTGGTCAAGCCGTCCTTCTACTTCCCCACCATCATCGCCTTCGTGCCGGCGCCAAGCAAGCACAATTTGTTTATTTGTATTATTGCGATAACGAATATATGCACTGTAAACTACTTGGCACCCTTAAGGTGGCTTCAAGCAAGCAAAACAGCCTTTTGCCTAACTAGAATTTGCAAAGGTGAGGGTGTTTTCCTTTCCCAAAGCGTCTTCGAGTGATAATACGTATACCCTAAAGCACCATTTAGGAGCAAAGGGTGTTATGTATTATCGAAACACAGATGTCCTACGCGACAGCATGCCAGATTACAGCATGGAGTATAGGATTAATAACAAATTGTTGGGTGGGTAGGTCTGTTCGCTTCAGGTATATCAACAAGTACCTCATGTTTAACATCTATTCTTTTCATCTTATTCATGTTCATGTTATTCATGTCATTGATGTTCATGTTATTCATTCAACAGCTCGCGCTGTTTAGCGTGAGCTTTCCGCTCATGGAGTATTTTACATTATGCTATCTTGTGTGTACGGTTTGGCGCGTACGTGCACTGTATGGTGGTGTATTCTGTAATTGTATGTTCCCTCACTGGAAGATTTTATTTTTGTCAATGATAGTGATGTTAGGCCATTGAAAACACCCCATGGTATGGGTGTTTTGATTCGTAAAAACGCCTTTTTTCTAGGTTGTAATGGTGTTAGGTATAGACCAAGTAAAAGTCCCTTGTGCACGGTGTAAACTGATTTATTGTGTGGGTACTCGCTACGGTGACACTTGACCCCTCTGCACGCCTACGGTGCATCATAGGAGGTGAAACTTACGTTATATATGAGCACTTAGTGTACGCCTGCCTTGCTCTTAACGAGTCTCGTTCGCTACGCTCATTGATTTCGCAATTATTAAAATATTTATATTTCGCAAAAGATTGCTCAGACGTATGCGCAATCATCGATTCTATCTATGGCACATTGAAGCTGATGATATGTTCGGCGTTGCATCTGCGTGCAGCTGGGAACATCTCCGGCGAAGAAGTTCTGCGCCTCGCGTTCCCCCTTGCGAAGCTCGAAGAGTTCGCCGACGAATCTGTGATGGTGGCGAACCTAAGTGCGCGCTTCAATTCCCTCGGGCTGGCCAATAACTACGGCGTGGTGTTCAAGCAGGCTGAGCAAGGCGCGCTCAGCTACACTCTGCGCTTTCCCTCCTGGCAGGAATTCTACACCAGGCAGACAATGCGGCCAGGGGGCGCCACCATACGACCGCCATTTTGGCTTTCGGGTGAAGTTGACCCTGTGTTCGTTCATTCATTCATTAAACTGATAATTTCTTTACAATAGCGCATTGCGGTGTTCTCTGAATAAACGAAACAAAGATAGACGGAAACGCTGGATAAACAGAATAGCGGTGTCTACTCGAAATGATTTCCAACACGTTAGTCCCTTGGACTGAAGGCAGCATAAAGTTTCCTAATAGAAGACAGGACTCACTGCAGATGCTAATAACTCAAAGGGTCTCTCATGCATTCGTCCAAAGACTAGAAAGCGAAAGCCATCTGGGGTGGCAGTGTTGTCATCATGACCATCAGTGTTAAATCATAATTGATCGCAGTATTAATTTATAATATATATATCATCATTACCGTAATTAATAATTATAATTAACTTTTTGATTACGATTGTTTTGTACCATTCGTGTTGATGGAGACTACGTTTACGGCCGCTTTTCCCGTTTGATTAGCCGTGTATGGCTTTCGCCATTAAATCTTATTAAGTATTGAAACACACATCCCTTGATTTATCGGTATATTTTGAGATAGTAAGGCGCTCGAGCACTCTATACTTCACTGCAAGCATAGTGGAAGCTTCCAGACCTCACGTCTTGTTCTTCCCTGTGCCTCAGGTATCCTGCTACCGATGATGTCGAGGCTCAACATGGCCGTGGCGCAGATCGCATCCAGCACGGCCGATGGCGAGCAGCCACCGCCGGTATACTTCCAGACGCGTCGGTTTCCCTCGCCCAAGGGCTTCGACACCTCCAGGAGCGCGCGCAAGATTACAGACGTGAGCGTCATCTACGGCTTCATCGTCCTGGCACCCGTCGCCGTCAAGCGCATTGCGGATGAAAAATCAGTCGGAATGAAGGTGCTGTTCATGTAGAGCTTCTGTGGAGGCCATGGTCGTATGTTGAAAAGAGGGTTGGGGAGCAGTGAGTGAACAAGAGTTCGCAGGCCACCATCTTATGTGATTCTAAGGCTGTGCAGCTTGGGAACTTTATACCACCCTGTATACATAGTATCTGGGGCATGCACTTTATGACGCAGTGATCACAAACATCACGGTATGGATGGCTATAGTTAATGAAACAAAGATCGAGAATCAATGAATGGCTGTAGGCCTCCCGGAGAGCCCACTTGTACCTTAATTGCTTGAAGTCGCAAATGCGTCATGTATGACGTCACGCCACCACGGCATAATGTGGAAAGAAAGCGAAGGTTCTCCCTGGTGTTGCATACGTATTGCTCTTTTGCCACTGCCTGTATCGTATGTGGAGGGGAGGGGAGGGGAATAGTTCATATGCAATATTCGCTCGCTTTCAAACCACAATGTCCGGCAAATTTTCAACGAAAAGCCTATTGTAACGAAATTAAAGTTAGTCATCGATTCACGGTGAGAAAACCACGGTTGGCAGAAATTGAATCGCTTATTCTATGATTGCACAAACAAGAACAGTGACCGGGTGGCTTGCCGTGGCGCTTTATTTTATAGTCACTTTAGTCGATAGGTAGTTTATGAAACACTGTCTGAGAATCAATGAATGACAATGTAATAAAACAAAACTATAGCTGGACATAAGGAAAAGGTGACAGGGGAGGGTGGTGACGAGCGTGTCCCCTCTCGTCGTGCTAAGGCAGGCTATTCAACACATGCCATGCTGCTCAGGGCTTGTTACGTTTGCCAGCGTCAGTACTGCCAGAGCGAGTGTCATCAGCGACGTACTGTTTTACCAGCCACGTTACACGTGACGTTTGGGCTCGGGTCATGATCCCGCGGGCTGAGTACGTAGCGCTCAGGTTCGTCTATCGAAAAAAAAAAAGCGTATCCATGCGACCGCCGCATTCCACGAAAGAAGGCGTGCAACTGTAGTTGCACCAAATACAGATAATCAAGGTCTTTTTTACGTCACATTCTGTCTTGCCAATAAGGTATCAGTTTATATCTAATTGATTATATCAAAAAATCACAGCATATGCACAAAGTGAATGATGATGAGTGGGGCGGAGCGACCGTCCGTGCGTCTGTGTGTCCATCCGTCAGTGCTTCCGGACGGATGGAAGGAAGCACGGACGGACTGATGGACGCATGTACAGGTGCACAGATGGAAGCGTGGACGGACGAACAGAAGCACGGGCGGAGAGATGAACGGATGTAGGAACAGACGCAGGAAGGGACAGACAGACGGATGGACGGATGGAAGCATGTACAGAGAGACAGACGGAAGCATGAATGGATGGGGGGCGAACGGACGGACGCACAGATATTTAGACACACGGACGGACGGGTGGACGCTTTGCCCCACTCGTTATCACTCCCTCCGTGGATATGCTGTGAAAACTACTAACGCCATCTTGTTATATTATTTCCAAAGACATATACACACAACGTCATCTATTGAGCAAGTAATAATAGGGAGTTTTAGTGCCGGGTACGCAAGCTCTTGGTGCGTTGCGGGCTTGGGGGCGCGCGGATTTGTGTACCCCACCCATACCCAACGCGCACGCAAACGCAAGCCGCACGAAGGTCACACGCGCTCGCAGCGTCATAGCGTCTTGTCGCATAAGTATTATTTAATTATCTTTATGATTCAAAATGTTAAATTAAACACACCTAGTGATCAGGACACTTTTTCTATTGTGTATAGTATCCCGGTATACGCAAAAAAGTGAAAAATACAAGGTTACTGTAACGACAGTGTCCGCATCTTGTGACACTTCATGCAACCACAGTCATGAACATGTTAGCTTACGCGTAATGTTTTAGAGGTGAAAAAGAATAAAAAGGTTACTCATTTGTAATGTTGTCGCTGCGCAGTTTTTGCGCCAGATGTACAATGCGCAATGTTTCTGCAATAACAATGTTGTGATTGTCTGCTTCACCATGGCCGCGCTAGACGGCGCCACCTATTCAGCTGGTCGGGGTCTGGCATATTTTTAGTTTTTATGTTCCAGGTCATTCTAGCTTTGGTAAGCTGGCTGAAACCGTGCAATCGCTATAAGTGCTCGCACTTTGGCTTACTTTAACTCGAAGGCTGGAGTATCCGCAGTGCGGATACCGTGAGTTCTTGCGAAGGTGGCCGATCCATGCCGTCCGAGATTTCGCGCCTTTGTGCTATGCTATTTGTATAGTGGCTAGCCACTATAATATTTGCGCTTAGAACTTAAAAGTCGAAGTGGTAGCTCTGCCCAGCCTCGGCTTTGCTCGCCGTGAAGGTAACATGATGCGCCAGCATGTGCGCCGGGGCAGCTTATCACCGCTAGGAGGCCAGTGGTGGCAGCGTTGTTTATGGCCGCGTGGACGCATGGCCCCATCGCCCCAGCGATCTTGCGACGCATCTGTTTGGGGTTTCACGTCTGCGCAATACCGCCGCCCCAACGTCCTGGGTACGCAAGCCGCTTGGGTACCGAGCACTAAAACTCCCTAATATAGAGGTGGCTACATACCACATACGAAGGAAAGAATGACCCACGGCCCAAGGAGCTTCGCCCCTAAAAAGTAATCAGAGAACAGTGACCGCTATCAAATACAAAAAAGAAATCACAGCATGCCCACTGAGTGAATGGTGATGAGTGGGGTGAAGCGTCCGTCAGCCCGTCCGTGCTTCCGTCCGTCCGTTCGTTCTTGCTTTCGTCCGTCTGCGTGACCATCCGTGCGTCCATCCACGCGTCCGCCCATCTGTCCATGCGCCCGTCCGTAAGTCCGTTCATCTGCCCGTCCATCTGCCCGTCCATCTGCTAGTTTGTTCATCTGTCAGTCCGTGCGTCCATCTAGTGAACACTCTGAGTACCGCCATTTCACATCTCACATCCCCTGTGGCACATACCCGCTCTAGAGCGAGTATTTGCCACCGGTGGCTACCTACTACTACTACATATATCGGAGGATGGACAGACCCACGCCTTAAAGGGGTACTGACACAAAATTTTGGGGCCGAGATAGCCTGCGGGGTCGATTCTCGTGAACATTCGCATATCATCTGCAAGATATGAACAGTCAATATAGCTTGGAAGGTATTTTAAATTAATTTTAAAGCTTGCGTGAGCGACCGACTCCGTAGTGCTATAGACACCTTCGGAGGTGAACCCCGAGGTGACCCTCTATTTCCCTCACGTCACCACGCTGCGGTCAACAAAACAAGTTATGATGACGTCATAGGCGCCATTTTTTTTTTCGCCTCGTTAGTTCCCGAAGTCTACAATTCTTGGCGGCTGGTTACGAGTGCGTGGCCGTGGCGCACGCGTAGAAAGTTTTGTGTTTGGCAACATTCCCGTCCCGTTTCCTATTGGAAAATAATTCTTGATGTGGACCGTGCGGAAGTGCGTCACAGTTTTATGTGCTGACGTTCTCAAGAGCTGCACACGCTAGGTGGTGACAGTTGCACGTGGTTTTTGGAACTCTCTCAAACCGAAACTGAGACTGATTGATAATGACGGGCCTGTAAATAATTATCTGTCGCGTGCTGCAGCGAACGATGTATCGTGTGATGACTAACAGGCCCCCGGCAACGCATTGCAGCAGAAAAACGCGAAACCAAAGTTTTTGTGTCAGTACCCCTTTTAAGGAGCTTCGCCCATAAAAGAGAAAATAAACACGAATGATATTGATTAAAAGCAATCATTTACATGTACTATTCGATAACGTACAAGTGTGTCATTCACGCATGTTCGCAGGAGCTCCTGCGCATCGCTGGTATCTCCGACGCCGTTTACTGGTTTTCCGCCTTCTTGAGCAGCCTGATGGTGATGTCCCTGGAGACGGTCCTCATCACTACGTTTCTGACGTTTCCCATATTCTGCGAGTCGGCAATACTGCCTCAGAGCGACATCAGCCTCGTTCTGTTCATGCTCATGTTGTACGCTGTCTACTGCGACCTGTTCTGCCTGCTCATAAGCTGCGTCGTCAAGACTCGTGAGCTACATGCCTCCTTCATTAATTCATGCGCTGTTAAAGAAGCGAGGAAATCGAAGGCTTTTTTTTCGTTGTCTTGATCTATCTCGGTAAATCTTGACTGATCACCATGTGACGGTAACCTCGCATGTAATATCTGGCCCCACCGCCGTGTAAATTGGACTGTGACATTAATATTGGCGAAAAAATCTTAAATCCTTATAGCTCCCACAACATCTCACTAAGGCTTCTCTTTACGCAGCGGTGTACGCTGTGTTCGCCACCGTGTGCCTCTGGATGCTGACTTACGAGGTGCCCGTCTTCTTCATGGACTTTCCCGGCTCCATCGAGTACGCCGATCTCTCGCTCGGTTAGAAAGTCACGACATCCATATTTCCCAACATGGCCTTGCACTGGATTGTCCGCATCATCAGCGCACACGAAGAAAACAGTTAAGTGTCTCGGCTGACCATGGTTTTAGGGTTAGGCATAGAGAGAGAAAGTGACAGAGAGAGGGAAGAGACAGCTATTGAACCGATTAGTTAATTGTGTAGGGCCGGGTAACATTGTCCCACTAGAACCTTATTTACCTTTTCTTAGGGGGGGGGGGGAGGTGTCCACTTACCCATTATGCATATTCGTGCGTTTGTTTATTACGTGCGTGTGTATACACATGCAAGCTTGAAAATTTTCGGAATGAAGTGAACACCAAAGCGTCTTCCCTCACTGTTCTTATTGAAAAAAAAAACAAATTAGCAAAATGAAACCGTACATTGAGGCGTTAAAGCCCGAAAAATAGCTGAAAAACTACAAAAACTCCCTGCTGTGAACCTGCATCAAAAAGCAGTCTGCGTATTTCGACTTCTTCTGGTATAACTTTTCTATCGAGCAATCTTTCTCCCACATTACATTGCATGCATATATGCCCATCGCGCAAGTTTTGTGGGAGTTAAAAGAGCCACTTTTTTTTTAGATGCGGAGCATCTAATACTCGAGGCTTGTAGTGCGGCGCCGTCCGCAAGCTTCCTCCTCCTTCTTCCACCATCTGTGCATCCCTTCCTCCTCTACACACCGCGCGCGCTTCACTCCTCCACCATCTGTGCACCCTTCCTCCTCTACACACCGCGTGCGCTTCTCCTCTTCACGAACATTCGCTAGCTGTATAATGTAGCGCGCATGCGCCGTCACGCTTCGAGAACATCGGCAGCTGACGCGCGCGCATGCGCCGTCGCGCTTCGAGAACATCGGCAGCTGACGCGCGCGCATGCGCCGTTGCGCTTCTCCCCCTTCTCGAACATTCGACAGCTGACAGTTCATGCGCCGTCGCGCTGTATATATACTCAAGGTCGGCGCTCGCTCGCTCAGTTGCCGCTCGTCGGTTGGTTTGTACGGCACGTCGACGTCCAAGGTCGCGGTGAAATGAATTCCAACGAATCCACAAACACAATCATCGACGTCCCTTCGACCAGCGCCGCCCTTTCGCATACGTGTGTACGTGTTCACTCATTTAACACCCCCTCCTACAACCACGTTAACCAATTTAGCCATCGACCCAAGTAAGTCGCAATTTAACACCCCATTTCACAACCACGTTAACCAATTTAGCCATCGACCCAAGTAAGTCGCACTTTAACACCCCGTTAACCAATTATATGCTCCGCATCCTCCTCAGTGTTCCCCCGAGGGAAGCTGCGGGCAATTTTTTTTTTTTTGAGCGGTCGTCCAGATCCATTGTTCAATAGTATTTTCTTGCATATAACGCCCCTTCGACAACGATGCCCGAAAAATGTTCTAGAAATGATTCCCGCGTATATCTCTGATGTTATTATTATTGTTTTTTTTTTCATAGCTGTCAAACTCGGCCGTGCAATCCAACTTTGCAAACAAGAATTTTTGTTTGTTTTGACTTTAGCTCCAATGTTCTGTTTTGTTGAAATATTTTGTTCTGGTTTTAACCGAGAAACTACTAATAGTGCACAAATGCTGCAGCCCTCATCTTACATCATTGTAGTGATACCTGATTTTTTTCGTGAGTTTTGAAAGAGTAAACGCAGGCTGGTGAATTAGTATGCTTACATCGACTGATTGATTGATTGATTGATTGATTGATTGAATATAGTGTTACTTACTACATGTTGTCTTGCTTTCCAGACCAAGGGGCTCGTTGGAGCAACATTGACATGACAGGTTCGCCGTACGACAACGTCACCCTCACGGTGATGTTTTGTGTCGTCCTGGGCTACTGCGTGCTTTATGCCGTCCTCGTCTGGTACCTGGACAACGTGTGGCCGTGGCAGTACGGCATCCCCAAGGAGCCTCTATTTTTCACCAGAGTGAGTGGCTCGTTCGAGGGCAGCATACTGTTATTTAGCCTCAGGTCGAGGGCACCACTACATCCTGTTCTTGCATGTTTGTCTCTCAGGGGAGCTACTGGTATCCCAAGGCGGCCAGCAATTCGCAGTATCCGAGGAAGGACGGCACAGAAGCGAGTATTCCGCTGGAGAGCGTCGGAGACCGAAACAATCCCGGCATTGTGCTCGACAACGTCACGAAGGTCAGCGGTAGCTCAACAGCAACACTCACTCACTCACTCCACTCAATCAATCAATGAATTGAACTTCATTGCGACGATGCGGCCCTTTCTACGATGCATATCTTTTTCAGCTCTAAATAGGAAATTACAGGTGCATGTAGTTTAAGCTGCGTGCTTGTAGTATAACGGAGCTCGAAGTCTGTTTGTTTGGGTACACTTGAAAAGTAAATTAGGTCTTAATGGATATATATTTTGTCGATTGATGGTCAAGGCATTTGTGATTCGACTGAATGGCTATCTACGATTGAGCGCCGGCAGCTCTCCAGTGCTCCAGCTCTCAGCAATAAAGTGTTCACTAATAATGGCTTCTCCTCAGTAGCAGGCATTGTGCGGAAAAGCCCACTTTAGCGTCGTTTATAGCAATTTTTTTTTTCTGATTCATCCATGCATTCATCCACCAATGTACTCTCATCTAATCTATAAGCCAAACTGTACTTTAGCGCCCCGCCATGGTGGTCTAGTGGCTAAGGTACTCGGCTGCTGACCCGAAGGTCGAGGGCTCAAATCCCGGCTGTGGCGGCTGCATTTCCGATGGAGGCGGGAATGTTGTAGGCCCGTGTGCTCAGATTTGGGTGCACGTTAAAGAACCCCAGGTGGTCCAAATCTCCGGAGCCCTCCACTACAGCGTCTCTCATAATCATATGGTGGTTTTGGGACGTTAAACCCCACACATCAATCAAAACCGTACTTTAGCGTTAGTTAAAGAATCGCTGCATGGGACAATCGTAGCCCCTGCGTGCATTGTTTCAGGTCTATCCGAAGAATACCGTGGCCCTCTATCGCGTCAGCCTCAAGGCCTACCCCGGTGATGTCACCGTGCTTCTCGGTCGCAACGGCGCGGGCAAGACGACCTTGCTGCGACTGATTACGGGCCTGGAAGAGGCGTCCGCCGGCAGCGTGTGCGTGGCGGGTCATGATGTGGCGCTGGACACGGACGCGGCGCGCCGTTCTATGGGCTTCTGCCCGCAGGAGAACATACTCTTCCTCGGCCTAACCGTCCTAGAGCACCTGCAGTTCTTCGCTAGGGTGAGCCCCTGAACGACTTACCCCCGTATTCTAGCTTCACTCAACGCTTCACCTTCACTTGAAAAAGCCGATGGGAGCGCCGTCTCTAGGCACGGCAAGTCATTGCATATCAGCAATAATCTGCTGCGATTCTTGAGTATCGCAGCGTCATTTTCAGCCGAGCGGTGGCGCAGGGCTCAACTCTGTCAAGTGAAGGGTGGAAGTCGAGTCGAGGAGCGTTTGTGAATACGGGCATTAGTTTCGTAATAGAGCCATGCAAGATCGATGGACAACGACTCTGGGAGTGAGCGCAACGTGATGAAATGAAATTCGAGCCAGACAAATATGGCTAGCACAGTACATTTTGAATTATGATAACATTTGCTGGCAGTGTATACATATTTATGTCGCGTTGAGTTGGCGTATTTTTCACCGCCACGCTGATAAGCCAATTGGGGATGGCGGCAATGTGCAGCTGCGACGCCTGCAGGTTGCATCGAGCACGATAAGCCTATGTTATCGCAGTAAAAAAAATGGAAGCTGCGCAACAATATTGATGGTGAAACGTGTCTTCACTTTCTTTGTGCGTGTCCTTCATGGCACAATACAATTTTTACCGTGCATCACCACTAAGGAGTTTTTTACACCCTTTCCAGAACATCGAGTCCGCATACGTTAAAGCCTCACCAATCATACTGAACAGAGCCTGCCGTTTGTATACTCTCTTGTTAGGCCTACTTTTGGAGTGAAAGTGAAATCAAATGAAAGAATCAGCTTTCCAATTCGTTGCATTATTATAATCAGCCTCGTAGCGTCATATTTTTGTTATTATTTGTACACAGCGTGGAATAAACGAGACGACACAACAGATTGTGCTGGTCTCCGTCTGTTTTTTTTTTTTTTTGGTCCTTGTATTGTTCTGCGCAGTGTACCAATACCAAGACTCGCCAATTTTCCCCATCTTTCACTCTGATTGGTCATATTTATTTTCTCCTTATATAGGTATGACTAATCAGTGAAGCAACCTTGTGCTTCTGCTCACCCTGCGTTTTTTCAGCCGTGCTTTTGCTCAACATATACCACGAATATTTATAATTACGAATGTTTTAAGAAAAGATATGTAGTTTAGGTAATATGTATGATAAGCTCCCCATGATTTCAAGCTTCACACTGGTGTAGCGAAGGCACCGTAAAAAATAAAAGTGCTAGAAGATGAGTTGCTCGTTTTGCAAGGCTTTCAGTTTGTTTTAGGTTGGCGTGAATATTGTGGTCGAAGTACTTTAATTATTTAGAGGATATGGTTTAAGATGAACCTGCACTTCCGATGGAGGCGGAAATGTTGTAGGCCCGTGTGCTCAGATTTGGGTGCACGTTAAAGAACCCAAGGTGGTCGGAATTTCCGGAGCCCTCCAATACGGCGTCTCTCATAATCAAATGGTAGTTTTGGGACGTTAAACCCCATATATCAATCAGATTTAAGATGATTAGAGAACATTTTCCTCTGTTTTTATAAGTGCAGATTCGGGGTGACAGCTGGGTGACGGCGAACAACGCTATCGAGGAGATACTCGCGGCCTTCAACTTATCCGATAAGCGCGACACCCTCGCCAGCTCGCTTTCTTGGGGAACGAGGCGAAAGCTTCAACTTGGCATCGCCGTTGTGGGTAACCCTCAGGTAACCATTTCCTTTTTTTTTTCTTCTAATGGGCATGTTCTGTAACATCTAATAGCTTTCCTAGTTGAGAAGCACCTCTATACTTTCTCACCTGCACCGATATCTTGCTTTCTGATATTTTCCAAACACGCGCGTGTGCTATAGCAGACTCGCTATACTCCAGCTTGGCGTACAAAGGCGCCTTTCCTCCTTCGACAGCAGCGTGTCGTTCTGCGCAGCCTTAATTGTAGCACTCCGGGTTCCCGGAAACATGTCATCTGGCGTAGTGAAACCGTCATTCACTTCACTTTTTACTGCCGTCCACTCTTCGCACAATACAAGACAAACCAGTTAAAAACAGTTTTTTGCTTGTCTTGGAATGGGTTACAGTATGTGTATGCGATGTCAGGAGGTGCCGAAGTTGTTGCGTTCAGAAGTTTGTCGCCCCTTTGCATTGACAGGAGCTAGCTAAGGTAGTATTTCTGTGTGAAGTAAGTGAAGCACTATGTGAAATGTGCCGGGGAGCTTGATTCATATGCGATAAATAACATGCATTGACTGTAAACTAAAGCTGGCGTTTACAGTCCAACTTCATTACAACGATGTCACACATGACGTGGAAACTACTTCACTGTGTCCCATACTCCGTTATTAACGTGTATTCTCAACGCTGTGTGAAAGTAAATTGCAGTTATTTATCTACTTCACTATAACAGAGAATGTGTTATATTTGTATTCGTTACATCGAGGTCCAACTTTCATTATCACGTTGTTGTGATGGTGAAAAACGCAGCTGTCATACCACTAAAAATTGAGCTCTTTATACGGTTACTATCGCCAAATGAAACTTGAGAAGACCGGCACCACCTAAATGAGCGAAGAGCGGCACTCGATCGTCTCCGCTATGAAAGAATCCCGCTCAAGCACTCGGCATGAGCGTTTTCCGAAGGCGGGGAAATCAGAAGTCCAACTCATGACGTCATTCTCGAGTGCACACCCATTGGCGCTGGCTTGTGTACATGCGCTTACTTGAGGAAATGCCGTGGACTTCTGAAGCTGTGTCGGACTATACATAGAAGTTGACAGCGACATAATGGTACTTAACAGCAACATACAGGTTGAGTGCGTATAAGCAGGCGCGGCTACTGTAATACTGCGAAGACTGTAGCGATGCTCTCGCTTTCTTTGCCCAAGATATAACGTTAAATCTGGTCGCATCTGTAGAAAAGCCGCTTCTGGAGTAGTTATAATCCCCGCGATCAGAAGTGGCCCATGCTCCAACGAGTAGGCGTTTAGTATCGAAGTCGCGACTCGCAGATCGTTGTGCTGGACGAGCCGACGGCAGGTGCCGATCCCGAGTGCAAGGGCGCCCTCTGGGAGTGCGTCCTGCGCTTCCACGAAGACAAGACCATGCTGATGACCACGCACAGCATGGAGGAGGCCGACACGCTGGGTGACCGCATCGCCGTGATGGCCGCCGGCAGGATATGCTGCTGTGGCTCCTCGCTCTTCCTGCGCAAGACTTACGGTATCGTGCACAGTGGGGATTAGAATACACCGTCATGCGGATTCGGTGTTTTGCAACGCCCTTGTGTTCACGCACGCCGAAACTTGCTGTGCGAATCTGCGTGCACACGCAGAGCGGACTTAGAGGATAGAGTTTCCTAGAATTAACTAGAGGGGACTCTGGCGCTGCGATCGTTCAGCGACCATGGGAGTGATGGGTAGTACACACATTTGCCTAGCCTTCGTACTTGTGGCTTCGTTTATTGCTGGTTGCGGTTTCGTTTTAAAGAAAAGAACGAATCCCTTTGAACTGCGTGACCTGATTTGAAAAGGTAAGCTTTAAAAAAATAAGGTGGTGAAGCACAACCGCTGAACGTTTGCCGATTTTTGTTTCGTGAGAAAACAGCTCCTAGACACACGAACACACACGGAGCCAGAAGCAGGCCAGAAGTACGAAGATTAAACAAATGTGTGTACTACCCATCATTCCCATGCTCGCTGAAGCGCCGCGCGTTGCAGCTCCCATGGACACTAGCGCCAGAATTCCCTCTAGTGTATATTAGGAAACTCAATGTTAGAGGCCACCTCTTGGCGCTGCAAAGGGGGCGTGTGTTCGATAACTGAAAGAGGCGGCCACAGTGCGCGAGACGCAAAGACGCCTATGAACTTGAATCGATGGCCATGTTAACACCAAGTGGTCAAAATGAATAGACGGTCCCCTACTACAGCGCATTGTGATTCTGACACCTGGAATCCGAAAATTCACGCTGCATGTTTGCATGTCCGCGTGCATGTATACCCGTGTGAGTGTTTGTGCAGGTGGGTGCAGCAAGAGAGTAGCCAGAATGTTTTACTTTCATTTTTTTAGAGGGGAGGGGTTCAATCATAAAATATATCGTTCGTATGTGCGTGTATACATACACACTTCAGCTTGAAAATTTTTCAAAGGAGAAGCGGGGCTGACTCCCCCCTCCACCCCACACACACCCTTGGCTACGCCAGTGGTGTGCGGGTCCATGGTTAATCTATAAGCGCTGTTTGCGTCGCACAAAAAGGTCTTTTTCTAGTTATTCGGCGCAAAGATGAAGGTTGTCCAAGCGGTTTACAATTCCCGAGTGTTGCACGTCTACACGTGCAACCGCGACTACTTGTTACTCTCTTGCGCACAGGTACGGGTTACAGGATTCGCGTGACCTTGGAAGAAAGCGCCGTCCACGAAGACCTTGACGAATTGACCCGCGTCTTTCAAAAGCACGTACCGGCAGCCCACATCGAAGACGGCGAGTACACGGCGCCGCTTAATTACCTTCGCCGCGGTGGAACGCAGCATGTCAATGTTGGAGACGTCCGGGTCGATACGCTCATTGAGGTAAGCGTCACCTGCATGCAGTTCGTATTTACGCTGCTAATCATAATTACCCTTTATCTATGTGCTATATAACCGCTCGAGATCTTCTAGCGGGGCCTCTATTTAATACTTAATTGTATATTTTTTAATTGCCACTGTGTCACGTACACTTGTCACGTTCCAGACTTTTTGAGTTCAAGTTAGTATATTATTTGTTTTATTTTGGTCTTGCGGTTAAATAAGGAAAAACTCGGCAAATAAAGCTCCTTAGCACGTGTGCTATTAAATACTTTCAAGCTGCTATTTCTTATTTTCGGCAAGACTTACTTTCGAATTACATAAACGAGCAGTTTTGCGACGATAACTATAACTGCGTAACTTGAGCCTTAATTGATAGATCATGTGAGATAACACTATTTACCTAGAACACCTGACAAAATTTTGAAGTTCTAAAATTATTAGTAAGGTTGCAAGCTGTCTTGGAAGCCCTCGCAGACTAGCTAACCACTGAGGGGTATTGTAAGCCTACAGAAAGCAATCTAATTTTGTGTATTTGTAGGTCCTTAATGTGCCGCGAGCAATATGTATTTCCATCGCATCACCAAACACTTTATATTGCTTGTACATTGTCACGCGTCCTCCCTTTTGTATTTATATGCAGATGCTTAGTTTACGTGTAACCGTCGCTCTGAGCACAAACTGCGGCGCAATGCCTGAGAACTTTCCTGCTTATCCTAGAGTCGTCTGATAAGTTAGCGCGCACTGCGCGAACCGTCGGGCTCATTGTGCAACTAACGTGGCCACCAGCGATAACGCTGAATTTCGACATCACGCGTATAAAGTGCCGGCGTGCCTTACCACACTGATCAGTTTTTTTATAGACTACCGGCGAGTGTGACCGCCGCTGTAATCGCACTTCGAGTTTTAATTCTAATTCTGGGCACAAGTTTGCCTACTAAATAGTTCAGTCCCTTTCGGATTGAGTTTTGTATACTTCACCGTCACCAAACAATATAGAACCTGTGGTCATCCCCTGAATGTCCCAGTGGGATGAAGAAAGGTATAGATAGGACTAAATAAAACTAAAATGGGACTAAGACGAAATGCTATAGACGCTCGCGTACTCGCATTTAGGTGGAAAAACCCCAGATTGTTAGATATATCCGGAGCCCTTTACTGCAGCGTCTCTCATAATCACATCGCGGTTTCTGGATGGCAAACCGCGGCAATCGCTATGTCAATGAGGTAGCCGGTATCTGGCGTCCGGTAACAAAGAAGATAAGGAACCAGTACAGTGCTGAAGTGCCAGGAGATGTTTCCTATTAACTGGAGAGGACACATCAAATTACAAAACCTCATGTGTGTCATGGACTGATTTAAGAAATCATAAATAAGATAGCTAAAAAGTGGTGTTAACACTCTGGCCGGTCGTCTCTTATCGGATTTAGCATTCTTGTCGCAAATATGGGTCACTTTTGTTTTGCCACGCAGTTGCTGAAGGAGCTAGAGGAGGCGTGGCAGGGGCATGCGCTGCAATCGCTCTCGGTCGACGTGGCGGCGCTCGAAGATGTGATGAGGCGAGTCGAGCTGGATTCGGACCGCAGAAGCACTCCACCGCAGCAACGGGCGCCGCAGCAGCAGCTTCCCGACGTTCACGTGGCGGGACAAGAGCCGGCGGTCGGCTACCCTGCTGCCGCCGCGATCGAGGCGAATTTCTCGTCGACCGGCGAACTGCGGCCCCACCTGAGTCAGCAGCTTGGCGCGCTCGTCGCCAAGAAGCTACAGTACGATCTCCGCGACTTAAGGCTGCCCGTACTGATGCTGCTGCTGCCGCTATCGGTCAGTGCTTCGCTCAGTTTGGCTCATCCATTCACCTCCTCATAGCCCCCCCCCTTTTTTTTATATAACCTGCACGTACGCTTTTTTGCACTGCACAATCACCAAACTAACGGCGGTGCCTGTTGTGATTCGAGTGGACAGAAGGTTGCACATGCTCGGGTGTGTGCATTATGCGTGGCTGCATCGAAAGAGCTGAGTCTATATTTACCGCGTCATATAGCGCTAGCAAACTGCGCTTGAACATGCTGGTTTTCTTTTAATCGCAGAAAGGCTAACTTTACAGTTACGAAAATGGTTTCTCTCATTGGTACCCTCGCTTCGTTTTTGTTCACTTGCTCTTTTCCTGACCCACTCGCTCACCTTTTATAGCTCATTGTTTCACAACTTTGCTCAATCGCTGACTCGCTTACTTGCTCGACCACTTTTCTCACGAGTGACTTCACTCACTCTTACACGGTAAAAGCAAAAAAAAGTAATTTGACTTTTCAGTGAGTCCTGACTTCATCACGTTAACGGCTCCTTTTAAAGAAACACATAAACTCTCTTAGGAGATGGTCGTTGTACTCTTGTGGAAAACTCTCGTGACCCAAAAGAGATTCAAAGAGAATGGCATACGTAAGAGGTCAGGACTCACTGAGACAAATCCTTTTTTTTTTTTTTTAGTGTACTCGATCACTCACCTTGCTAACTCTGACTCTCTTTGGCGCGGTGGTCTGGTGGCTAAGGTACTCGGCTGCTGACCCGCAGGTCGCGGGATCGAATCCCGGACGCGGCGGCGGCATTTCCGATGGAGTGAAAATGCTTGAGGCCCGCAGCCCTCCCTTACGCGTTTCTCATAATCATATGGTGGTTTCGAGACGTTAAACTCCAACAACAAGAACGTCTTTTCTGCGTTAGTTTGTTCGTTTCACGAGTTTGCTTACATATCCATTCACTCTGTATCCCACTCTGATGAGTACATTTCTTGGTACTCAACACTATGGGAGACTCGGATGGTTCACATTCATGCTCGAGAAATCATGAAATAAAAAAAACGTAAACAAATTAAGCGTGTTGTCCTGTTTCTTTTGTGCTGGTCTCTTTCATGTCTTTTTAAGCACGACTCCGCTACTCGCTGCAGTTGGCGTTGAGCTGCGGGTGGGATGCAGAAGAGAAGCAGTGCATTTGAACGCAACTCGAGATCGTGGGCCTAATTCTCATTCTTGGCTCTGAAGCCCATAAATCGGTCAATTGCAAGTGCGAGAGAAGTATGGATATCATCACAAGTACGAGTGTCGACGTAGCGTAATATCCGCATGGCCGACTTCATAAAGCGACTCAGCATGACATCTGAACTGTCTATTGCTCTGTGGGACTTGACCGTGTCGCTTTGCGCTTTGGCAGGTCCTGTTGCTGTTCGCCTACATCAACCAGACGCACATTTCTCGGAAGCTCACCTACTCCGGGCCCGTCGAGTACTCGCTGCTGAACGTCTTCGGACACACGGTCGCGTTTTACACCACCGATGTGTCCACCTCGAGTGAACCTGCCGCTCAGGAATACGAAAAGTGAGGTCGACCTTGTCCTTCGATTGGGATTAATTGCAAAGTAATTGCTATTAACTGCGGGCTAACAGCGCCGCTTGCGGGGCACTGTAGCATTGTACGAGGGGCATGCTCTGTAAGATGCTCTGCCATCCCCTGACTTAAAAGGACAATGAACAGAAAAAAGATGTTTCTCGTATCAGTAAATTACTTTTCCGCAGTTCCAAAATCACGCCCGGTAAGCGAGAAAACACGCGAAAATGATGTTGTGATTTAAGTCGCCACATTGTGATTCTCGCACCAAACGTGACGTTACATTTTAACGGTCTATATTAGGTTCTCCGTTGTCCCTAATCTGTAAAAAAGAAGTGCATACACTGTCATCTGAGAATGGCTATGGATACACTTAGTGTAACAATTTTCAGTAAACTTCGTCTAACCCATGGATGGATGCGAAACTGTATTGTAAATGGACGAGTAAACGTGCAACGGGCCGCTCCCACGTTGGCACAGTCAGGCCAAGCCCGACCGCCGCATCGATGTCACAAAAATACGAAAAATGCGCTTTGAAATCCATGACGTAACGCGCGGATATTTCGGCGCGAAATTTAAAAGTGAAACTTTGACCTCGATATTCTGCCCTATTAAGAAACCTATGATGGTGAATTTATAGACACTACAGGCCTCAAAGTACGACTTATCAATCAATCGATTCATTGTTTCATATAGTGACCTCGATCTGCGTGAAAGCGCTGCCTGAAAACATGGACGAGTAAGGAACACACAAGTACGGGCACCGATTGACAACGAATGCATTTATCGTGCGGGCACAAATCTACACCTTGTACGAGAAACGAGCAAGGAGGAGGAATGGATGTTTCTGGAGAAAGCCATACTCTTTTTCATGTAGGATAATCGAAGGGGCGCTAACACACGTTGAGCTTGTCTACGCACTCGTTGATTGGGCATCATTACACCTATGCAATGGCTACGCACCTAAATCTTAACATTGTGTGCGACTTGAATTCACATAGGCCAACATAGCGAATGGGATACCATCAATACACTCCAGGTGCCCCAGCAATCGTCAAGGACATTTCGTCGGCTTTATGTGTTCATTTTAGCTCCGTAACTTTGGTCCGTAAGGCTGGAGCGAACAATAGCTTTTTCGTTGACACTGTTGAGATGAGTTTATCTGCTGGTCGACTATAAATGCGGCAAAGAGCATTCACTGGCGATCGTAGTGAACTCGCAACGCTGTCACCTGTTAAACAAAACATGTTTCCAGGTACTTACGAGGTGAGCAAGGGGCCGAAGTGCGCGACCTTGGCACTGCCGATCCGCAACCGTGGCTGCAGAACTTGGCGTTGACCAACTACCGCCGCTACCGTTCGCAATATATCATCGGCGCCCAGTTTAGATCCACCAGCAACTTGTCCGGAGTTCCGGACAGCGCCTTCCTGCCAGGTAGCCTGGACACGGACAATGAGACGGCCGTGGAGGTGCGACGTATACCGCAATACTCACCACTGCAGAACGTAGCCACGGAGTTGAAGGTTGCTTGGGGTGGAAAAGGGGGAGGGGGGTTATACCGCTCGAAGTTCTACAGTTTTACGTGTGTATATATAGACGAACATATACAAAACACTCACGAAGGTACAGCCGTCAGCAAGGTTAACACAAACGCTCTGCAGCGTGGCCTGGTCTGGTTTGACCGATTACAACTGCAAAACGCTGGACGCTGTTGCCGAGATAATACCTCGATATACTTGGATAGTATGTCGACACGCATTGTAACATCTCAGCTACAGAGCCCAAAGTTATGAGGCGTTGGCGTCAACGAAAATAGTTAAGGACACGCTGTGGGTCGTTCGAGTTAAGGACTGTATACATACCGAATAGTTGTACCCCCCCCCCCCCTTTCGTTCCCTAAAAGAATTGTGGCTACGAAAAAAGACTTATGAGCTAGTCAGTTTGATACATTTGTTAAAGCCACAGTGCCGAAAACACATGGACCAAAGAAAAGGGCAAGACGTCTGCACGTCATGTCCTATTCCTTGGTCACTGTGCGCGTTTTTGGCGCTGTGGCTTCACTGAACCTCCTGGATACTACCGTGGGTCCGCGTTCAATTTCACATCTTACACTCAGAATTTTTGCGAAATAATACTTCAACAAATCGCAATGTGAAGCATAGCGGGGGATTTTAGTAGTAGTGCAACTAGCCTTCCCATAATGCTTTGATGTATGTGAATCGTTTTCGAACTTGAATTAAGTCAATGTAGCATGTAACTGTGAGCGACGTGCGACTATACTGGGGAGTGATGGCACATTAAATTTATTGCGAAAGCAACATATTTCTTTTGTAGTAATCTTCATTGCAGGCTTGCTGACCTTGACGTCGAAGCATAGATGATGAACTAAGTATGGAATTTCTCATCATCGCTGTGAATGAAATCACATTACGAGCATATAATGTTTTCTTTTTTTTTGGTACCTAATGCCGTGGGTACATGTAAATGAGCGTTAAACCGTTTTAGCATTAATTCATGTTTGCGGTTTGGCGTCCCGAAGCTACCATATCATTATGAGAGGCACCGTAGTGGAGGGCTCCGGAAAATTCGACCACAAAACGTCGTAGCAAAGTTGGTGAGAGCAGCAGAACTCAATTGATTTACAGCATGTCACGGCTAATCATCTCCTAACTTCCAGCTAAATTAGAAAACATGTCCGCATGAACCTATATAAAGCTTTCTTATATTTTGATGTATACCCTCTTCCCCCCCCCAAAAAAAAAAACTCTAACAGCTTGGCACATTTGGTGCCGGTAAGATTTACAGCGTTTTATGACAGTCTCCTGGGTTCCTATAAACTTATTGTGATATTAAGGCTCTAGATGCATAATCAAACGAGAAAATTGACCAGTGGCGACAACAGGGTCAGTGCCCTGCGACGTCACGCGTCAACACGAGATATGAAAAAGAAAAAATAATGACGTGATGACGTCACCATATAACGTTGACACAAAATCGCAGACAGCTCAAATTTGTCATCATGACGTCGCGTATTTCTACATAACATGGCGCCGTCGTCACATGACATTGCCTCATGGTCAAAGAGGAGCTGATCACGGAGGCAGTGAAAAACCAGGTGAGGTCAAGAAAACTCGACATGCCTCCGATCCTTGAGGCAATGCAAAACCATGTAAGGTGCAGAAAGCTTTCGTAGGGGGTTGGAGGAGGATCAGTGCATAGACTGAGAAGAAAAGATGGATTTTGCCGGCGAGTCGTCTTAGGCGAATGCAAAGGGACCCTGTGAGTTTTTCTAGAGGTAGCCGTTGTATGAAAATATGCACAGTTTCAACGCAAAAAGATTGATACAACTGAATGGTGGAGGGAGCCAGAAAATCGCTACACGTGGCGACGTTATTCACGAGCACGCCGATAGCTCGGTTACCGAGCAGAGGTGGCTGGCGGACCGGCGGTTGGCCCAATTCGCTTTTGGCCCATTCGAAATGTCACATCTTAAAGAAACGCTTGCTCTTGCTTATCGGCCCATGTCCCTTTCTTTTCCTTTTTTTCGCTGAAGTTGCGAGCAACCGTATTGCAGTTGCCCTGAAAAAGCTACCTGTTGGAGTGTTTTCGCCGGTCACCCCTACTTTGAAAAAAATTGAATGTGCTTGACATTCTCGATATCGGCACGCTCGGAAAAAACGCAGCGCCTCTTGTCGCAATCTTGCCGCTCCTGCAGCCGGTCACCTGTGACTTCCTTTTTCCGTTGATATTGTACCTTGCGGCGCGTACAGGTGACAGCATGGCACAGCGGCTACTCACCACATTCTTCAGCGGTATCCATAGTTGCAGCGTCGCGCGCCTTCCTGCCCGGCTGGCGGCTGCGCGTGGTCAACCACCCGCTGCCCAAGGAGAACCCGAGGCCGGAGCCGGACCCCACCATAGTGCTTGCCACGCGCTTGATGTGCGCCGTCTTCATGCCCGTCGGGCTGGCTTTTCTCGGCGCTACCTACGTTCTCTTTCCAGTGGAGGTATGCTTTGCGCGACGTAAGAAACAATGGCATAGGCATAGCCAGGTGGGTGAGGGACACAACACTCCCCACTTCGAAAAATTTCAATTTTGCGTTCATATTTACACTGACGCATACAAACATACGCGCGCACATAAATGTTAGTTGACCCCCCTCCCCCCAAAATTATGTTAGTGGCTTCGCCCCTGCTCGAGGCGAGACTGCATGTCTGTGTGTGTGTGTGGGGGGGGGGGGGTCAGAGTGGGCCTAGTTTTTCTAGACGTACCGCCATAGTCATATGTGGAAGTCTGTTCATTATGCCCTTAATTGTTGCTCAACATCCAATTTATCTCGCATCCTGGCAGACAATATGAAGAGCTCATTTTGCGCCCTGTAATAAGGGCGGGTGGCCACTTCAGAGACCGCGTGTCAATGAACGATGTCACGCTATTTGCTGAGATTATTTAGCGTGACGTTTGTTCATTCGGAGATCAATAATGTGCACGCGCGTTTTTGTATTGGTATGAAGACAAGTGGCGGCAAAACTGTGGATAACATTATTAGCCAGCGCTTAGCAACTCTATAGCCACCCTTTAGTGCACACTGTCCAACGTTATTTCGCACTAACCAACGCCACTGGAATTTTACCGACACTGCAAATCACCCTTCACAAACAGTGTGGAATTTTCTCGTGTATAACCCCCACCCACCCTGAAGTATGCTATTAGTAATAATTTCTGAAAAGAATTGTGTATGGCCGCAAAGCTAGCTTTTTTACGTAGCTGTAAAGTACTGCCATGAAGCCACCTTTTTAAATCGGAATTCGAGTTATTGTTTTGACATTGCCTCTTTTTTTTAATTTTTTGTCAGTTGTACACAAGTGGTAGGCCCGTGTACTCAGATTTGGGTGCACGTTAAAGAACCCCAGGTGGTCGAAATTTCCGGAGCCCTCCACTACGGCGTCTCTCATAATCACATGGTGGTTTTGGGACGTTAAACCCCACAAATCAATCAAATGTCAGTTGTACACATGAAAATAGGCTACAGATGCCAATTTGAACTTCTGTAATTACATGTTATCCTATGTAGTTCATCCGCGTATCTGTAGCAAACTTCCGACGCGGTGCCTGACAAAGCCGCGGCAAAATAATTACCTGTACGGTTACGACAGTCAGAAGCATTTTCGGTGTGGCGTAACGCGAACACACTGGTCGCAGGAACGAGTGCGCAACGTGAAGCTACTTCAGCTGCAGTGCGGGGCCAGCTCGGCTGCTTTCTGGGGCTCGGCGTTCGCCGTTGACCTGGCGTTGCACGCGTGCTGCTCGTTGGTGATCCTGAGCCCGCTCTTCATGCTTGACCGCCACCAGCTGTACTCGGACACTGCGACGATCGGTACGGCGTTGCTCTTCACAGTGCGACAATCAAATCGAACTGATTTGCGCGGAGGAAAAAGCGCGGGAATGAGCCTAAAGTCGGCGACAGCGTCCCTTCGAGACTATTGTTCATACGGACAATGCTAACGTGTCCAGTACGAGTGGGAACGCTCGAGCGCGTCGTAAATATCCTCGGGTCCGACGCGGGTGGTTAATGCCCGCCAATGTAGTCTAGTGGTTACGGCGCAAGTCGTGGGATCTAATCCAGTCCGTGGCGGCCACACTTTCGATGGAAGCACAAATGCTCGAGGCTCGATCGTGTACTTAAATGCTGCTTTTCGTCTGACGGACCCCCAACAATTTCGTTAGAAAATAAAAAATAACATTCTGATTCCGCCCCGCCGTGGTGGTCTAGTGGCTAAGGTACTCAGCTGCTGACCCGCAGGTCGCGGGATCGAATCCCGGCTGCGGCGGCTGCATTTCCGATGGAGGTGGAAATGTTGTAGGCCCGCGTGCTTAGATTTGGGTGCACGTTAAAGAACCCCACGTGGTCAAAATTTCCGGAGCCTTCCACTACGGCGTCTCTCATAATCATATGGTGGTTTTGGGACGTTAAACCCCACATATCAATCAATCAATCTTTCTGATTCTGAAATTTAGGTGCAAACTTTTGGAGCCCTCCGTTACGGCGTCTCTCATAATCATATGGGGGTTTCGGGATATTAAACCCCAACGGGGGAAAGAAATCCGAAATGGCACCACAGTCCTGCCATATGTCGGCAAGGCCGCCTATAGCTATAGCTGATTAAAAAAAGAAGAAAAGCATTGCAGCTGATTCATTATTGCGGCCCGCTCGTGATTATACATGGCATTCACGTGACGTCAGCCTGCGCTATTTTGTTTCACAATTCGTAGCTTCACTGTTCTGAAGATAAGCACATCAAGATAAGCAAACGTGCATTTTACTGCGCTGGCTGTGCAAATACATGGCGGTTGAAATGACGTCGGTGCATGCTTCCTATAAGGTGAAATGCCGAGCACAATGCGGTAGTGTCTTTTAAAATATCGCTTTTTCATGCATTCGCTTGTGTGTGTGCATGTGACACAAAATTAGGATACAGCAAAATGTGGTTTCGAAAAAACGGTACTGCTCTTTGCTGCGCTCGAGCTCTACAACGAACGTTACGATATCAAACTGTTATTTGTGTGATATGTTTCGCTCATCGTAAAAATGGACGCATGGTGGGAGTGGCATTCGCTCACAGAAAGGCGTCGTCCTTTATTTTTTCAGTGCCATCTGGGTATCAGTCAAATTAGGGCTTGACGCTATTCACAACGCGTTCGCGTGTTCCGTGTCATAGCGCTCACGTTAGTATACACAGAACGTATACCTGGTAAAACAGGCCCGTAGTTGTGAAAAAATACCCTGCAGCCCCCCCCCCCTCCCCTTTCCTCTCAAATTTGTGATGGTGGGAGGGGGTTTATTACTGAAAATAAGCAATAAAAATGGGTGTTTTTAATAGTCAAGGTTTTTAGCAAGTGCCCCCCCCCCCTCTTCGATAAAAATATTCTGGCTACGGGCCTGCGGTAATTAAGGCTCCTTTGCTGTAATATTTTATACTCATGCAATCGGCCATGAGTATCGCTTATTCAGGCTGGGTATACATTACTTTCCAGCGACCGCAAGTATACTTGCAATATATACATTCAATGTTGAGATAACTGGCATATGCTGTTCAGCGTACGTTCCTTGAATGACCATCTGAGTGCACTTATTTTTGCGTCCTAGCACGTGCACAACCCTTATACGTCTGGGAGGGAAATCCGTGGTTAAGTTCAGGGGTATCCCTGCATGAGAATATTGGAGACTTTGGCATAGTTCGTTATAGTGCGCTCAACATTCGCCGCAGATTCTTTTAATAGATGCAACGTGTGAAGCGCAACACCAGTGTCTAGGATAATTTGATAGACCACTGACGATTAGGATCGATCGCTTTCGGATCGGCGTGGTATTCTAAAGGTCGAAGCTGGTAAAGGATGGTCCGCATCACCATGTCCAGAGAACACTGTTCCCGTGTATGACAAAAGGGCCGTCTTTAAAAGGTGAACGATTTAAGATGTGCATTCTGTTTTGATGGAGCTCTGTATGTCTGACTAATGTCGGTTAATGTTGCCCAAAAATGACTGATTGCTGATAGTCGTTGGTGTTGGGTACTTAAATTATAATAACTATAGGCCAATTTAATAAGCTGCCCACTGTAATACCATTGTCATCATTCCGCCTCAACGCATACAACAAAGCCTGACTTCGTTCTGCCTAAGCACCTTATACTCTCTGGTTATGCCTGGTTTATCGAAATGACGTTTGCAGTTCATTCCATAAAGAATGATGCCTGTCTAACGATTGTAACCCCTCATAATTTTCCAGGTTCCCTGTACGCTTTGATGATGAGCTACGGGTGTGCGTCGATTCCACTCGCGTACATTGTGTCTCTGTTCTGCGACCAACCTTCGACGGGTTACGTGACTATCGCAAGCATCAGCATCGTCACCGGTAAGACTTTGAAATAGAAAGTGTTGTCTTTAGTTTCTCCACCAAAGGGAACTGTATATTATTTTTCGCAAAATTGAAAACGTGGTATTGGAAGAAAGGGAACAGCGCTTCAAAAAACTAACGAAGGAACTGCATGCTGCTTTCTCTATATCCCATAATAAAGAACGCCTTCATAAAGCAGCCTTCATACAGTCCGCTCTTAACTTTTTTAGGGCACCTGCAAGTGCAGTTATGAGTTATCCACTTGTAGTGGAGCATACGCACCAACGCGTATGCGCCTTCGGAAGAGCACGAAAAGCCCCGCGCTCTGATTGCGCGAGAAGCTGTGCCGCCTTTGTCGAACTTGCCGCACGCCCATTTTCCGTCGCGACCTCGTTGCGACTTCTCTAGTTGAATAAACATCATCACACACTGCTCGATCAGTCGTGCCATTTTACGAAGTAGCGAAGCGCTTTCTATACACTTACCTGGGGCAATATATGAGCACCTGTGTGGGTGCAGACTTCATTGGTTCTGCGTTGGATGATGATGATGAGGGTTATGAATAATTGCTGAGCCAATTGTGATGGGTGTACAACTTTCTCGTGTCACCGTCCACGTAGTGTGACGCCTAATGCGACCCTAATCTTCTGCCCCGTAATATTACGTGCGACAACGCGTCTCCTCTCGACACATGACGCTTGTAAACTGTCCTTTCCCGGGATATTCAAGTACTCGTGTCACTCTGGGGCAGATCAGTTGTAGCCTACTATATACCTGGGTACTATATACCTGGTCACCTGTGTGCCTGGGTTCCCTTCCACCTCGAGACCGTTCTTTTTTTATGTACATGCGTGATAGCTGCGATGTACAACGGTGGTGACAACAACGTCACCAGTATCGGCTGTTGTGAAATCGCAGCTTTAAAAACGAAAAAAAAATGTATTGCCGCCAGTTGTTAGCGTCGCTGAAAGACGCTACAAACTACGTCCAGTGCTATATGTCGTTCAAGTGTAGCGCTAACGTCTTTCCTGTGTAGCGATTGGCGTAGTTATCAATTATCCGCTAAACGCAGCTCTACTGCTGTGAAACACGAGGGAGTGCTAGCACTGGCACACATCGATATCCGTTGCGCTCTTGTTAGTCTATCTGTATGGCATCAGAGAAGCGCCGGTGAGAGGAGCAATCACGCGCCCAGCGAGGCGGCGGCGTCCTCTCTTGCGTGGCGTGGTGTCAGCTGCTTGTTTCCTAATTGTTATTAGCGCTTTGAAGCGAATTATTGTTAATAATTCTTGTTTTTTTGTTAATTATGATATTTCAGACCATCTTCGTTTATTATAACCCGGTTTTGTACATTACTAGCCTTGTTTTAGGCCTGTATTAACCTCTTATTTGTGAGTGTGCTCATGCCACGAGAGATGCACAGGCGAACAAGGCGGGCCTCTTAAGTGCTACGTGCTTTAAAAAAATATATACTTGTAACCGGAAAGTAGCAATTATGAGCCTATGAGCCTAAAGACAGGAGTTCAATTAGCTCACCGGCAGGGCAGGCTTGTTCTTTCTGTCATCGCAAGAGAGAGCCATTCTCTAGAGTGAGATAGCGGTGGTTTTTAGAGCGCTGTCAGGGAACATCTATAGCCTGTCTCTCTGCACGGCAGCCAAATTGAGGCATACGTCATGCCATTGTGCGTTTTGCGCGCAGGCATGATTCTGAACGTGAGCATGTCGCTTCTCTACTTGCTGCCGGCGCTCATCGAGCCGGCGATAAACGAAACGAGGGGCACTGCGGGACTAGATGCCGCCCTGTGGCTCTTCAGGGCAATACCCAGCTTCTCCCTCGCCTGGGGATTCTCCAACTGCCTTCAAGTGAGTCGACAGCATGTAATAATAATAATAATAATAATAATAATAAGTTAATAATTGTAAGAATAATGTTTAGATATTTCGGTGAAAGGCACATTATATATGCATACGACATTTAGATCGTGGACCGGTCTTCAAAATGGTTGGTCCCCGGTGCAAGCGTCGAGTATAAATGCAATTTTGTTTTGTGCGTGTCACTGCGCGTCATATTGTTTATTATTCACTGGATTCAATGAACGACAACTTATGGATATATGTGCGTGCAAACTGTAGCGACCATTGTATTGTTGTCGTGCATCATCATCGATGCTGATGTAGTCCTGCTCTCAAATTGCACTGATATTAAGTCGCAAGCCTTTTATCTGGAGTCCTTGTAGTGGCTGAGGTACTCGGCTGCAGACCCGCAGGTCGCGGGATCAAATCCCGGCTGCGGCGGCTGCATTTCTGATGGAGGCGGAAAGGCTGTGGGCCCGTGTGCTTAGATTTGGGTGCACGTTAAAGAACCCCACGTGGTCGAAATTTCCGGAGCCCTCCACTACGGCGTCTATCATAATCATATGGTGGTTTTGGGACGTTAAACCCCACATATCAATCAATGGAGTCCTTGTATCCGTCTTGAGTGGTTACAGATGCTCTTATTTTTTATTCTTGTGTAAATCTCATGCGTTTTCTTACTTGCCTTTATATCGACAGAGTATAGTGCTAATAAACCAGTGGGTAGTTTAGTCAAGCTTTAGTTTAGTAAGTTTTAGTGAAGTAAGGAAGAATCTTCACACCGTTTTCATAGGGGCGATACTTCAGGCCGCTCCCACGTTGGAACGGGGAGGCCCAGCCTCACCGCCGCATTGTGTGCGACCGGGACAGCCTGGCGTTGCTTCATTTATAGTCGTGTCTCTCCACTAATTAATAAAATGCTTCTGCCACAACTCATTGGCCCGTGTGGCGCTGTAAACAATCGCACTCCCAGAGCGTGCGCTTAAAATGGTTAATCTACTGCTGTCTGGACACAAAGAGGATGCGTTCTTGCGAACCGCATGCGAAATAACACGAAATGCAGACACCTTACTGCCGTTCAGTAGTGTTCATTCACTTATTTCTTAAACACGAGGTCTATATATAGTTCCCCGCAAATGTTAATATCGAGTTTTCTATATTACTATACTGGGATGCTTCGGCTGCGGCGGCTGCATTTACGATGGAGGCGGAAATGTTGTAGGCCCGTGTGCTCAGATTTGGGTGCACGTTAAAGAACCCCAGGTGGTCAAAATTTCCGGATCCCTCCACTACGGCGTCTATCATAATCATATGGTGGTTTTGGGACGTTAAACCCCACATATCAATCAATGGAGTCCTTGTATCCGTCTTGAGTGGTTACAGATGCTCTTATTTTTTATTCTTGTGTAAATCTCATGCGTTTTCTTACTTGCCTTTATATCGACAGAGTATAGTGCTAATAAACCAGTGGGTAGTTTAGTCAAGCTTTAGTTTAGTAAGTTTTAGTGAAGTAAGGAAGAATCTTCACACCGTTTTCATAGGGGCGATACTTCAGGCCGCTCCCACGTTGGAACGGGGAGGCCCAGCCTCACCGCCGCATTGTGTGCGACCGGGACAGCCTGGCGTTGCTTCATTTATAGTCGTGTCTCTCCACTAATTAATAAAATGCTTCTGCCACAACTCATTGGCCCGTGTGGCGCTGTAAACAATCGCACTCCCAGAGCGTGCGCTTAAAATGGTTAATCTACTGCTGTCTGGACACAAAGAGGATGCGTTCTTGCGAACCGCATGCGAAATAACACGAAATGCAGACACCTTACTGCCGTTCAGTAGTGTTCATTCACTTATTTCTTAAACACGAGGTCTATATATAGTTCCCCGCAAATGTTAATATCGAGTTTTCTATATTACTATACTGGGATGCTTCGGCTGCGGCGGCTGCATTTACGATGGAGGCGGAAATGTTGTAGGCCCGTGTGCTCAGATTTGGGTGCACGTTAAAGAACCCCAGGTGGTCAAAATTTCCGGATCCCTCCACTACGGCGTCTCTCATAATCATATGGTGGTTTTGGGACGTTAAACCTCACATATCAATCAATTATACTGGGATGCTTCGTTAGTAACAATCTTAGCTGACAACGAACTCAATATGTTTTTTTTTTCTTTGCAGATTTCGCAAGAAAGCATTATGTGTCGTTATATGTCGACTTTCGATCGTCTCCTCTTTTGCGAAAACTTTGGCCTGGAGAAAATTCCTGATCACCTCAATCGATTCATCGAGTGCTGTCCAAGTTAGTGTGCTGTTCCTAAACTTTGGAATGATAGAGGAAACAGCATGTTGACCTCGCTGTAAACAAGTTATTACCTATGCTACCTTAAATATGTTGCTTGCATCGATCATAAAAGTGTATTTTTGTTATCTTATATTGAAGAAACACCTTTGCGGGAAATCTTATAAAATATTAAGCAGTGAATTAGGACCTCTCGGGCAACTTCACGTGCATTTATGATTATTGCAATAACATTATATTGCAAAAACAACCATAGGCGCATTTTTGGCGTTGCTGTCGCCTTCATGTACCGTATAAAGTCCGAAGTTGTATCCAGAACACATGGGGGGGGGGGGGGGGCAAGTTTTAAAACGACACCGGTATGCTTATCATATAAGTCCCCTACGTGAACTGTTCTCTTCTGCGCACGCTGATTAGACATTTGAGAAAATCCGGTGGCCACGATCGGCTCCAGTTCAATATCACGTTTTATTGGTACATTTATTTCTGCGAGCACTTCGACTCTACGGGAAGCAATGTTGACTTAATTGAACGCAACAAATTGTTTTGTTCTGTTACGACCTAAGAGAAAGATGTCAGCTCTGCACGCAGCCATCACTGTCCCTCACACAGTGAATTGGCATGACTGCTCAGTCCAATAGCATTTGCTCGTTTTCGTGATGTCAAGCCCTTCTCGAGCGTTTCCGATAGTGGACTTCCAATACAGACGGCTTTGCGTAGCTGGATTTAGGCCGAAAACTTGAACATCCTGATAAACATCGGCAGGTATTCTGACATCGCTGCTTAGCTAAACATATGTTGCCGGTATTGTGAGCCTTACAGTATTAACGACTAACCTCTCGCTGCTGTTATGCGTAGGACTTACGTTAAATCAGAAAAGGAAAAAAAAATTATGGTTTGAGCGTGAACCAACTAGCATGACAGTCTTCCGCAGGTGAAAGGCAGACGCCTTGGAAGTATATGGGTCGACTAACATTTTTTTGTGGGTTGTAACCTTGTGTATAGGATCGTTTGCGCTGCTTGCCTACACGAAAGTCAAGACTATGAACTGCGTTGAAACTGCACAGACTGTGCCGCCTCAGCATTGTGTGAGAGTGCTCATTCCGCGCCCAGAGAAGTGCCGCGACTGCATCCTCTCCAAGGGTTGCCTGACCTGGGACAAGATGAGCGCCGGTCGCGACGTGTGCATCATGTTGCTCGTGGGAGTCGCGTTGTTTTCTGTCGTCACGCTCATCGACTCGGGCCTCGTGGAGAGCCTGGTCACACGTTTGCGGGCTATCCAGGGCGCGGTCCCGACCGCGGTCGACGAACACCGCAGCGTGAAGGAAGAGCGCGCCCGCGTCGAGCAGATCGTCGCACGGCGCTCGAAGATGTCTAACCCCGTCGCAGCAAAGGTACGGAAAATTGTGTGTGTCTCTTTCTGGGTGTTTAGCGTAACTCAGATAGCCGTAAGAAGAAAACAAAGGCAGGGTAGAATGGAGGACACGACGACAACGTGAACCATCCGCTGTGGTCATGTCCACCCATCTGTCGTGTCTTTTGTTTTTGTTAACCCTGAAGTGCGCAAAACGCTCAGAATGTATACTAGAATACCGAAACTGTTACCCTTTTTGGTGTGTGTTTACAACCATCTGCCAAAAGCTTATGAACCATGGCACATAAACTCATGGTCCCTTGTGTATTCCCTGATAAAGCTGCTCGAAGGCGAAAGCCATTTTCTTCCACTTTTTTGTCTCGATCGATGTAATGATTATACCCCGCCCTACTCCGAAATATTTTTCGGAGGGGGGCGAGGTCGGATCATTACATCGTAAGCGAACTGTTGTTCTCTTACGCAAGAAAGGTTTTGAAGCGAGCTTGTTGATATACTGAGTTGAAAGTTCTCGAAAACTGAGGAATCAAGATGGAACAAAGCTAAAGGAACATGAACTCGCTCGTCTTTGGTTTTGCCCAGTTCTTAATGGCGATGTTTATGCTTAGTTTGCAGAGTGCGCGTTTAACATCAAGCTAATTGCAGGATGTTTTTGTCGTCACGTATACTTGACGTTTCCGTAACTGGCATTGAAGTTGAACTAGTTGTTATACATCACACCCAATAAGTAAGTGCTCTGTGTGTCCCAGCCAGCTATGAATGTGCATTGCGGCTATGTTGGTGCTATTGTGTTCGCTGAATTGACGACGCATTAGTGTGCAGAACTAGGTTGTTTGGTTCATCATGATAAAATCATCTGGAAAAGACAACACGAGAATAACACAGGATAGGTGATGCCCTGTGTCATCTTCTCATGTCAGTGCGCTGCTTCCATCATGATGATTATGCATCCATTCTGTGCAGTGTAAGACTGCACTATAATTTTGAACGCCTTCGATTGCGCACGTAAGCGACCTCGTACCCAGCTGATAAATTTAAGAGGGCGAATTTCGGGGCCCGGGTTCCATGTACGCAGGTGGTCTTGTGCGTAGACAATCTGAGGAAGAGCTACCGCAGCGTTGAAGCCGTGCGCGGTCTCTCGTTCACGCTGAACAGCCACGAATGTTTCGGTCTGCTGGGCATGAACGGCGCTGGCAAGACCACCACGTTCCGCATGCTGGCCGGAGATCTGGTTCCCACTGCGGGCAACGCCTTCATTGGCGATGCCGATCTCGCCACCTCGAGGAGAAAGGTGAGTGCGTACCATGAGTGCGTAAGTTGAGCGAGTAACATAAGTTGTACAATGAATGCGCACTATGAGTAAGTGACATCAGTGTATAATATGAGTGGTGTCGCGAGTAACTAGCTTGAGTGCGCACCATCGGTGTGTTCTATGAGCGCGTGCGGCCAACTAGCATGAACGTCGGGGTGGTCAAAACATGGGCCTATATTGTGAAACTATAGTTCGCTCTCGACGGTTTGAAAATGGTAGCTGAAGTGTTACGATAAGATTGGAGGACATGTCTTTGTGCGAAACTCGGGATCAATCTTCACCTCCTGGGCTTTTTCTATGCGTACCTCACAATCCAACTACATGAGTCTTTGCACATCGCTGTATCGAATCGCGGCCGTAATGGAACATGCTACCTCGTCTTCGTTCTCTCAACTTCATTCCTACCTCACCATTTCGGCCAGCGCGTCATGGTCGCGACTTAGCCCTGCCGAGCAAGTCGGCAGTGTGCGCCGATCCGGGAGACGGGAAGTATCGCATATGCCAGATGCGATGTGCAACTCAGAATGAACATCACAGATACAATAATGGTGTCCTCAACATTACATTATTCCGCTGTTCGTTGCTTCCATGCTTACTGCAGTAACTTATATCTATGTTTGTGCTGTGCAATTGCGTTGATATACACTGCACCGTGTAATATTGCCGCGACTGTTGTGACGACGATAGCAAATAGCGCGGGACATCTTGGTCCATAACTAGCTCACGCGAGGCGTGCTGCCGTGGCTTGTATCCACGCAGTACCAGGCTCGGATCGGTTACTGCCCGCAGACGGACGTCACCCTTGACCTGCTGTCGGGACGAGAGATGCTCGCGCTGTTCGGTCGGCTCCGCGGCATCCCGGAAACGGACCTGGAAAAGGTCATCGACCGAACACTGCAGTTCGTTGACATGGCAAAGTACGCCGACGTCACCACCGGAAAGTACAGGTATAATCCCCGAACTGGGTATAGCGGTTGCTTGCATGCGGTACCTGCTCACGAAAGGTCAGTCCTAAAAGATACCGCAAGATGAGGACACATGAAAGAGAAGGCTGTCACTACTATTGCCTTGTGCCTCGAGTTGTCAGTCAATTCGCCTTCGCGCTACGATATGCTGTTATTTCCTCGTTAGGTCACATGGCAGAGCGATCACCTGGTATACAAGAGGTGACCTTTTATTAACATCCAGGGAACTGTATAAACTGATATTTCACAAAAGATGTCTTTCTGAGAAACCCGCTTAGCGTGTTATTGTAGTTTAAAGATTTGACCGAGTGGATGTAATTTGATTTCTTCCTTTTCAGCGGCTGTTTAGATTCATTCTTTTTTACCTTGTTACTTTCTCTTGAACAACAACATGAATACAAGTACGCAGACGGATCAATAGTTTTGAATTTTCCGCCACCACCTTTCACACGCAGTTTTACGCAAACGTTACATCACTTGCGACGCCAGTCGTGTTGGCATCACAATAGTTTTAAATCGGCCGCAATATAGCGAGACCCGAACAGGACACGGAAAAGCGTGACACAACTCGAAACATGACACATCTGGTATAGGTGCACATTTAAACGGACGCCGCGTTTGTAGCGGTGGCACACGTCGCAAACTGTCCCTGGCTGTTGCATTTGTGGGCCATCCGAGGGTGGTTCTACTGGACGAGCCGACAGCCTCCGTCGACCCTCAGGCACGCAGGCGCATCTGGAACATACTCACGGCCGTCAAGCGGAACCTCTACCTCTCCATACTGCTCACTTCGCACTGGTATGTAACCGTGGGCTGCACACGGTTCCCGCTGTTTTGTTTACAGATCCTATCTACACGAGCCACACGCTAAAGCAAAGATTCAGTATTGCGATACTAGCTATATGGGCCCTCGAGGTTCACTTTAGCTGTTGCTGTCATGTTACGCCCAAAATCCAAATCGAAAACTCCCACTTGCGCGTATTATGGCTTATGTGCGAGTGAAAGTTTGCGAAGGCTTCCACCAGTTGGGGCTCAGGCAGAGATGAAATGCGCCAGCCCTCTCCGTCACACGAAGGCGCGTGGAAAAATGCGGTAGGAGGGGAAGGGGGGAAATTAAGGGGTTTATAGTAGAAGGATAGGGCAGAAAGAGTTGAGAGTGGAAAGATCGTAGGAAAAGATAGTGTGAAAACGTAGATGAGGAAGTTAGGATGATTGATTCATTCATTAATTGATCAATCGATCTGTTGATTGGTCCTTGAGTTGACATCAGGAGAGAGAGAGAGAGAGAGAGAGAGAGAGGTTGAGAAAAGGAAAAGCCCTAGTTGGGAGCATGGCTCAGCGCTACGATTCCCGCAGTCTGCCACGAACGACGCTAAAGCGGGCTTCGCCGCATAAAGACTATTACTGAGGTGAAGACTACTACTAAAAAAAAAACACACGCCAAAGTTTTCTACTGAAATGCTGATTACGCCCCGCCGCGGTGGTCTAGTGGCTAAGGTACTCGGCTGCTGACCCGCAGGTCGTGGGTTTGAATCTTGGCTGCGGCGGCTGCATTTCCGATGGAGGCGGAAGTGTTGTAGGCCTGTGTGCTCAGATTTGGGTGCACGTTAAAGAACCCCAGGTGGTCGAAATTTCCGGAGCCCTCCAATACGGCGTCTCTCATAATCATATGGCGGTTTTGAGACGTTAAACCCCACATATCAATCATTATCAATGCCGACTATTGCTTATGTCTGGATATCTTCTCAATATATGCTACTGCACACTGAAAATTTCGTGAACATTGCGTTACGGCGGTTGAGTACGCACGTTGTTGCCTTCTGGCGCGCAGCATGCGGGAGTGCGAGACCCTTTGTTCTCGGGTGGCCATCCTGTGCGAGGGACGCTTCGCGTGCCTCGGATCCACGCAGCAGCTCAAAGAGGACATCGGCCGAGGGGCCACGATTCTCGCACGATGCCTGCCACAGGATTCAGGTGGGTGTTCAGAGGATGCCTCGTGTCCGCGCTCCACGCACATCGTATTGGTCAGACTGTACAAGAATGAAGGAAATAATCGTACATTTAAGGGTTCGTTTTTTTTTGTTAGACATAGTATTAATGTGAACTAACAGACAATAATGCCAGGGAAAACGTAAGGGATGTTATTAGAAGTAATTGTAATCTTTGTTTTCATTGCAGTTACTTTTAATAACATCCTCTATACTTGGTATTGCTGTCTGTTATTTCTGTACAAGAGCAACTAAAACGGAAGCTCGCACTTTTTTTTTTTATACACGCGTTCCCACCACCGCTATTTGTGCCTCCGTGCAGTCGAGGTATGCGCCAGCGGTGCGTAAGAGGCGTTTTCAGGAAGGGGCGGCTCTTTCACAAATTTTAGCATGGCGTTCTCTCTTTTTATATGTATGTCTTTATTTTGTATTCGTAATGGTCATTCTGAGTTTTAAATTGCTTCTGGCCCCACCTAATCGATCGGCGCACTTTGCCAACATGCTTGGCGCTAATCCACGACTGGAGTTTGAGTTGGGAAAATAGCAACAGCAGCGAATGTAAGTCACAGCCACGTCACTTGCATAGTTGGTGTAATGTGATGTCTGCATATATGCATGCACCACATTACACTATATACCAGCAGCAAGGCTCCCCATTAGAGTGTGGTGAAGTCTCGCCACACAGAAAAATCACTACCTTCTGCCGCAAACGACACTAAAGCGAGCTTCGCCGTACTAAAACTGTTACTGGGGTGAAGACTACTTCTTAAAAAGGGGGGGGGGGGGGAACGTTTTTTTTTCTTCATTTTAATTGGCCGAGTTCGAAAGATAACAAGCTTCAAAGAGAGGCGGCCGCCCTCCTAGTTGCATAAACAGAAGGGGGGGGGGCAGTGGTCGTTTTATGCATTGACTGAATATGGAAGGATGTCACTGTGATGAATCTCTGCGCACTTTCGACTGAGCAAGCGCGGATAACGAAGTTTAACCAAAAAAGATCTATTAAATGCAAAGCATTTCCGAGCATATATATATATATATATATATATATATATATATATATATATATATATATATATATATATATATATATATATATATATATATATATATATATATATATATATATATATATATATATATATATATATATATATATATATATATATATATATATATATATATATAATATTGCCACTTACGTTAGAGTGCTTTCGTGGTCACCTTAACTTGGCGTAAGCCAAAATAGCATGGAAGGGTAAGATGGTTTGACGAATATGACGCGCTGGTCAAGAAAGACACGAATCCCGTCGCGTACGTCGTCAAACACTTCCTGCCAGATAGGGGCACATACCCATGGGTGGTTATGTGTAGCTGGTAGGCGGGTATGTGCCACAGTTGATTGACACTAGTTATCTACCCATGAACGACGAGAACACGCATGGACAATTTTAACGCGCGGCCCTAAAATATGCGGCCCGAGAAATGAACAACACAAGCAGAGCCGAAATCAACTGCGAGGACAACTGTATAGCTCGAGCGGGAAAAAAATGTACCGGTTACTAGCCTGTCTGTCCGCTAAGGGCTGTTCCATGCGCTAGCCGCACAGCTGCAACGCACGTTCCGGGACCCCTGCCGTAAGCAAGCGAGGGACAAATAAGCCTATCGGCGACGCTCTTTCACCCTGCGTTCGGATGCGGCAAGTGTGCCGACACGTGCGTTGCGGCTAGCGCATGGAACGGCCCTGGAACACGTGCCACCCACACAGCCGCACCGCACGTGGCGGGACGCATGCCGCACGCAAGCGGAGTGCAAAAGAGCGAATCGGCGACGCACTTTCGCCGTCCGCTTGCGTGCGGCAGGTGTCTCGCCACGCTTGGTGCGGCTGTGTGGGTAGCGCTTGTACAGGCCCTGCGGTGTTCCGCCGCCAGAATCCCGATGTGAACAGGTTGAGCTCATCCGTCCGCGAGCCACGCGGACGAGGAGAATCGCTGACGTGAGGTGACGTGACACGCCGTCCGGACTTCCAAATTCGGATTCGGTTCGCAGTAACGGCGAGAAGAAAAACACTTTTCATCCTTGAATTCAAGTGGTTTCGGGCCCTTGAAAGCTCTCAAGTCCTGCAACACTGTTTATTTGCACCCGGCTCGCCTGCTGCAGGTTTAGTTTGCAAAGTTCTGGAGGAACGCTTCCCGGGCGCGCAGCTTCGACGGCGCCACCAGCACGGCGCCCTGCTGCGCTTCCACGTGATGGCGCAGCTGTGGCACAAGCTGTTCGCCGGCATGGAAGAGCTGCGAGCCCACGGTCTTGTCTGCGAGTACGTGGTCAGCGACGTCAGCCTGACCGAGGTGTTCTTGCACTTCGCCCGACAACAGCGCAAGGACGTTTCCAACGCCCACGCTGCGTCGCCTCCAAGAGGAGCATCCGTTTAACGCAACCGCCCGCGCCCATTTTATTCCGTCAATAAACTACATTCGCAAGCATTGTGCTGCAGAGAGAGGAACAACTTTGATCAGTATAAGGCTATCTATAATTACTCTAGAAAGCACAGGACCGGGTTGATTAGCGGATCAGGGGAGAGGACTCTTCCCTGAAGGGGGAGTAGACAGGATGGAGGTGATGATTATTATTATGATTATTATGACGATTATGATAAATTAGTGTAGGTGAAGCGCCTCTTCCAGGGCCCTACTAGTGCTTGCCGCAGTGTGTGCGGTTGTACATGCTTATTTATCTCTCTGTTCAGAGCGGGATCATCGAGTCCCGCGGAACCAACACCCAAACAGCACACAAGCTCAGGACTAAGGCTGAGAATGCCATACGACTCGTACGTAGAGTAGCCAACCGGCACCGTGGCCTTAAAGAAGACAACCTGCTGCGTATTGTACACGAGTTTGTTTTTGTGCCATTATACTTATGTTACCGCTATACACAAATGGCTGCGTGCTGAGGGCGATTACCTCAATGCGCTTATTCGCAAGGTGGACAAACGAGCCCCTGGCCTCCCTATCACTACTCCGACGCTCAAACTCCTCGAGCTTGGCGTACATAACATGCTAGAAGAGATCGCAGAAGCTCAGGAACGCGTGCAATTGACCCAACTCACCACCACCAAGGCGGGCCGCCATATTCTGCGCGAGCTCCGCTTCTTCTCCTCTACGGCCAGCGACCCCCAGAGTTGACTCTAATTCCCCATGAAATCCGCGACCTTATCACGATCGCTCCCATTCCGCGAAATGTACACCCCGAATACAACAGAGGCAGGTGCCTTGCGCGGGCGACCGCCATTCTCAAGCGCATAGACATGGAAGCGGACAACATCTCGTTCGTGGACGCCGCTGCCTATCACAACAACCGAGCCTTCACCGCGGTCGTGATATCATCCGCGCAGCAGATTCTTAACTCTACCACAATCCTCACCCAAAATCCCGAAGTATTTGAGCAAGTTGCTATATCTATAGCTATGTTCGACAGCATACGGGAACTGATCTACAGAGACTCCAGACCGGCCATCAAAGCCTTTGAACGCGAAGCCATCTCCGACCAGGCGTTACGCATCCTGCGCAGAGCAGACCAGAGTGCCCTGAAGCACCACACTGTCATCTGGTTCCCCGCCCATCTCGGCCAGGTGCCGGGTGCCCTCCTCAACGAGATCGCCCATTATGCAGCGCGCGCACTTACCGACCGCACCGCCACAGGCTCATCTTGCTGAGTTAGAGACCAATCGGGATGCACCCGTTATACAATGACATAACGAAGCACTTTTACCTTGAAACCGCATTTTTCCACCCCCCATCCGAAACTTAACAGACCGCAGGCGCTAACCCTACAGCTATTACACACCCACACGTACCTAAACCTTGCCACGGTTCACGTTTATTATTCAAGCGACACATGCCCCTCGTGTGGACACACGGTGACACTCGCACACATGCTCTGGGAGTGTTACACTCCTCTCGTTTCTACCTCAAACAAGTGGGCCTTCGGGAGCTCACTTCTCGTCGTTGGCCGTCCAGCAGGCCCACGAAGTGGCCGCCAGGTACTCCCTAGCTGTTGGTCCCTACGTGGGAGACACCCGCTACGCGCGTCCTGCAGGACTGAAATAAAGTTTTTTCATTCCATTTCATTCAGAGTGGGACTATATTCGAGACTCAACTTCGATGAGCGGATTTCTTTGCTGAAAATAATGCGCATCCACGCTTCCATAACGCTTCTCCATAGATAGGGGTGGGGCCCACTCTTACCGAAAATTTTCGATTTATGCACGTGTTTATAAGCATGCGTCTATGCGTATATACGCACGTTGAAACCCTCCTCCTCCCTCCCGCCATCATTTCATTGATAAAAGCTTTCTGGTTGCAATACATACAACTGTGCTGTTTGAGAAACGAGCATTCATTTTTCATTCAATTTTCAAATTTATGCCACGAGTGACTGGTTTTACATTTCTTTACGGGTACCATGAAGAAAATAATGTTGGGCATTATATTGATGACATACGTGCGATATGCTTACAGCCGGCAATATATTACCGCTTACAGAAGTGTTTACGCTGGTAAGTAAAAGACAAAAGTTAGCCTCGGGAGACTATCCCTAAAGTAAGAGGTGCGTTAAAATAGATATCGCTATTGGCCTTTTAAACAGCTGTCTGTGCCATCATTGATCAGAAGAAAGACGTGTCGTTGAAAGGCCAGTAGAATACCGCACTTTAACAACTATGCGACCAAGGCTATGATCCCTACTTATTAAACCTCCCTGCGATCCACCAGTGCTGTTTATTCTACGGGTGAAATTTCCAGAAACTGGACACATGTATGTACGTTCACTTTCATAATGAATAATAATGAATGCTGTTGTTGAATTCGTGTCCGCGCAACGAAAGTGCCGTATCAATCGAATCGACGTGAAGAGGCAACGAACGTTGCGTGGAACGTATATACGAACAGCAGGTGACGCTGCCTAACAACAAGACGAGCGTTCCGTTGTCATCAGACTGCCTAGCACGGTACATCGATCTCATAAGAGAAAGGTTGCAAAGTTACGTCGTTACGCTTAAAGTGTATTATTTGTCCCCGGTCGAAATTAATCTATATTGCGAAGCAGTGTCTTATGTCTACGCATAGTGTCATATACGTATTACACAAAATTCACTGCGAGGGTGGGGGTGATCGAGATGTGCCGAAGGGCCACACCATGGTGGACTTTCGTCGAGTCGACGTCCGAATGCAAACTGTGACCTCGCCGCTGTCCTTGACGTTCACATCGTCGTTATTAAACTCGTGGAGGCGCAGCGGCGTTCCCTTCACAGACGACACCGGCGCCAGGTCCCAGCTTGCTCCTGGAATCTCGACCAAACGCATCGATTCCATGAGTCGCGAGAGCGCCTCTTTTTTGCTGGCAGTCGAGGACGTCGGCAGCGCCGTCTCACTGGCATCGCGACCGCAGTGCTTCTCTTCATTCGCTAAAGCGCTTTCAGATTTTTTTTCAGGTTGGTTTGGAGATTTCCGTGCTCTCACGGTACCCGCGCGCCTGATGACTTCGTTGCGCCTGCCAACCTGTGTCACGTCGAGGGGATCGGGAATGGATTTGCCACCAGACATTGGGATATCGTTAGGTCCGTTGCTATCCTTGTTTGCGGTTGCGCGCGTGTTGTGCTGTGAGCTGCGAATGAGAGACGGCGACTCTTGCTGAAGCCCACGTATTTCCTGGCTCACGCCGCGAGCACGGGAGTCATCGAGGCAGCATTCCGTTTTACTTTGCTGACTTGCTGCTAAAACCGCATTAGGGCCTGTTTCGGAGGAATGGAGGTGCTCCGCCTCGGTTTTAGAAGTTGACAGTGTGGCCTCCAAGAGCTGTTCGGGAGTTTGTTCCGGCAACAACGCGGCAACCGAAGCTATGCCGTCAGAGACACTGGCCATATTGGCGAGAATTTCCGCTCTATCAGAAGGGCAAGAAGGGTCGCTCCAGCTAATCGCCCGGTCCCCGTCGACGCCGAACAAGATTTCGCATTTCCGGTTGCTCTCTGACCCTTCGCTGAGCCACTTCAGGTCGTCGTAAAGGTTTCGATCGGCGGAAGACTTGCGGGAAGTGCTGTCGGGGCACGGGGAACAAGGCGTCGCAGAGACAATCGTCGATGACTTCACTTCGGAACAGTTACGCTCGGAGGTTGGACACTCGCCTCTCTGTGCGGGGTTTAGTGGCACCTTCTGGCTCTCTAGGTCGACCAATTCCTCAAACATTGACAAGGCGTACCCATCTTCCTGAGATGGGTCCCACGAAGCAACCCTATCTTTGAGATATTGCTCTTCGAGCAGCGATGTTCTTTCAGACACCAACCCGTCGCGCGTGAATTCGGCGACCGCATCGGATGGCCACTGCTTGCTGGGCCTGTCAGGTGAACAGCCTCTGCGATCAGCTTCGAAAACCCACGGAAGCTGCGATTTCGTGCTCCGGGAGCAGGGAGCTCTTTCTGACGAAGCACCGATGCGCGACGAATCAACGAGGAGTGGCGAAGCTCTAGAGGGCGGCGAAGGTTCTTCGTCGTCCTCGGACAACGAGTGCATGTCGTCGGAGTGCTTACCTCTCTCGCGTTGTATACGGAGCACTACTTGGTCGTGGCAAACCACGTCGGTCTTATAGCTGCTGCTTCGACTAAGTAAACCGGGACAGGCGCTGCCACTGCGTTCTTCAGCGTTTTCATGCCCTGGGCATCTTTTGGCAGCTTCGTCCAGGAGGATCAATCGCTGTTCACCCGAGTACGCACTCCCAAAGGTCTTCCACTTCTCGTTGTTCGCATCGATGTCGTCGAGATCGTTGAGGGAGCTTCCCTCAGAACCCGCTTTAGCTCTTAGCTTTCTCTTCACGAGAATCATCGGCTTGGGGCGAGGGACCGACCCCGATTGCGAGAATCTGCTTTCTCCCAAAGATGGCCGCTGCGGGTTGCTGGCGACGATGTGGTTGTGAAAGAGCCGCGTGGAGCTGGGATTGAGACGGGCAAGATCAGGAAGCGCTGGCACGTTGTTGTTGAGTGCAGGCTCTGTCGTTTCGGCACGCAGGTCCGCCGTGCTGCCGAAGCACGGCGAGCTGGCAGTGACGGGCGGCGAAGTCTTCGAGCGAGTGCCATGCAGGACGTTGAACGTGCGCAGGCGATTCTTCGCCCGGGTCAACCACGCGAAGCCACCACTCGAGACGGCAGCTTGCGACTGCTTGTCGTCAGGCGAGCTTGACGGGCTCAACATTGCTGCAGCCGGCTACAACGTCACTTTTCTTCCTCTTCGTCTCCGTGCGTGTTTCTTGCTTGCTTGCCTGTCTCTCTATTCCAGACTTCTACCCACTACAGCGTATTGTCTGTGAAACAAGCGGTGAATGTGAGGGGGGAATTTTTTTTAATTGAGATGAACGATGATTAAAAATTGGGCGTCTTCGGGATCAACAAAACGAAAACTGAAGAATGACTAGTTTATATAGCTTTAACAATAAGCTATCATGCAATAAAGAATATTATTGAATACAATTAACCAGTGAGCGGAATAGTGAACTACCAAAATTGTATTGGTAATAATATTAGCAAGGAATTATTGTGTCACCAAAGTCGTATTTGGCTAAGCAGTCGTTGTTGTCGCTGCAGCCCTGTGAGGGCATCCTAAAGAACAGAACATTTTGAAACTTCAAAGTAATTCTCATGTTTCTGAGCAAAATATGAAAATGTGTTTTGTTTTGACTAGTAGGACGATGGCAGGTAAATAACAAATTATCAGTGATATCAGGCTCTTGAGAATAACAGCGAATACCTGTGGACTATTAGCAACATTCAACTATGTGTTGTGGTAGTGTGAAAACATCGGCTCCGCCTTCAGCGAAGACAGGTGGTCAGCGCTCTTGCACAGCCCCGAACTCAACGATCAAACATTGGCCGTCCAGAGTGCCCACCAACGGGCCGCCAAGCTCGGCCTGGCGATCCTTACGTAGGACTAACAGAATAGTGCGGTATCTCCCCTGCATTCGCTCGCAGGATTTCAAGCTGGACGGTTGTGCCCTCGCGATCTCCGACTTCAGCGTAGCTCCCGCCGACTGGTTCGCCCTCCGCGGTCTCCTGAAGCCGTGCAGCTCTCGCATTGTGGCACCCCGCCCTTGGACTGCTTCGACCGGATCCCCACTTTCCTATCTCCTTCTTTTTTTCTCTCGTTGGCTGGCTTCTTCTCCGTCTATTTTCCTTCTATTCTTTTTATCCCTCCTTATTTTTCCCTATATCTTTTATTCCCCATATCCCATTCCTCTGCTGACCTGTTGAGGTGTCCTCGTAAGGAGAGACAGTTACGGGTCGGCACCTTTCTTTTCTTTTCTTCTGTTATAACCACTTATATATATATCTCCCCTGCGTCTTCTCTCAAACCCGATTAAGTTTTCAGCCTCGCCGCGGTGGTCCAGTGGCTAAGGTACTCGGCTGCTGACCCTCAAGTCGCGAGATCGAATCCGGGCTGCGGCGGCTGCATTTCCGATGGAGGCGGAAATGTCGTAGGCCCGTGTGCTCAGATTTGGGTGCACGTTAAAGAACCCCAAGTGGTCAAAATTTCCGGAGTCCTCCACTACGGCGTCTCTCATAATCATATGGTGGTTTTGGGACGTTAAACCCCACAAATTAATAAATTAAGTTTTCATTCTCGTCGTAATAATAATCGAGAGAAGGCACCCTTACCGTGAGATTGGTTAATTAATTGGTTGGGAGGTTCCCCAGCGCAGTTAACCCAGGGGGCTCGGTGAGAAATCAGGCTACGGTATGATCTGGTTTAAAATAAGCAGTAATTTGGTTACACATCTTTAAATGGGGGGAGATGGGGCGCAAACTGAGAGATGAAAATTGATTGCAAATTTTTAGATCCCACGCGCTGCAACAGCCGACTTTACACTGAGCGTTTCCAACGTAAATGGCGTGAAAACGATACACACACATGCACACGCGTGCTTCGTACATTCTGAGCATATATTGTGCAGCTCGCACGTATAACGCCGTTTGTGCACGGTGTTGAAAAGAGTTACAAGCCAGAATGACAAGATGGTCCGCAAGGACAACATCGGAGACTATGGCAATCACCGGCGCTGCTAGGGGAGGTTCAAATCCCCCTCCAGAATTTTTCAATTTTGCTTTGGTGTATTTACATGCAGACATAAACGCGCGCACGAACATACATAAAGTATGGTTGACACCCCCGCCCCCCCGAAAAAAATCTCTTCACATACGGAACACAACGAAACAAAGTAGCTGTTTCTGCATTGTCACGTGACTTAACTATCCACTGTCAGAAATCAAATGGCGTAACGTTGACCATGACATCGGAAAGTTTACCGTGCCAAACTGTTTTATAAACAAGAGCATTTTCGGAATGCAAGGTACAGAATAATGGACAACTACGAATTCTTACCGTTTAGTTTCTCTCAATATACATCTAATTGTAGTCGAATTAAGTGCGACAACGTGAAAACCGGTGCTCCAACGCTATGCAGACACTTGATTGATATGTGGGGTTTAACGTCCCAAAACCACCATACGATTATGAGAGACGCCGTAGTGGAGGGCTCCGGAAATTTCGACCACCTGGGGTTCTTCAACGTGCACCCAAATCTGAGCACACGGGCCTACAACATTTCCGCCTCCATTGGAAATGCAGCCGCCGCAGCCGGGATTTGATCTCGCGACCTGCGGGTCAGCAGCCGAGTGCCTTAGCCACTAGAACACCGCGGCGGGGCCATGCAGACACTTTTATTCAACTGCAACGGTGCTTGGTCCCTCATGCAAGTTTGCTTAGTCAATGCTCTTCCAAGAAAAGTTTAATATACTGAACGTCACTTTGCGTTAGAGTTTTTGTGCACGCTGCACCTCCGTTTTGACTTGGTGATCTACAGATGAGACGCTTCTACCTTCTCTACGTTGTCGTGAAGTGACAAAATGGAGACTTGAGTGTGTTGATTTTCCCGCCGCTATTCCACTTGTCTACGATCTCTTCTAATCCAGGTAAGCAGTTGTTCATTCGACACTGAAGCGGAACTTGAAAAAAAAAAAAAACCAGGAAAAAAAAAAGCTTAATATAGTTTCTTTCTCTATCTGTGACAGCGAGATTCAAGCTTTCGCGACCAGTTAGAACCAAGTATTAGGTGTTCTGTGACCAACCTTCGCTTCATGTCCTGGTTACAGTGTACTATCCGGGTTAACGGCTGCTGGTGGAAGGTACTCATTCACTCCGTGTATCCACTCTAGTCAAACTAGCCGCTCTAAGGCCGTAACACATGACACAAAAGGTAGCGATTTTCAGTCCGCGAATTCGCTCGCAGCAAAAAAAAAAAAAAAAAAGCCAGTTCACTCCCGCCACAGCGGTCCGCGGCGAGCTTCCAACATGTTAGACATTTTCGCTCTGGTCGCAGCGGCGGGAGCCATTTTTGGTCGGCACCCGTCGAGATAGAGCCGGGCTGGCCAAGCCGTCGAAATAGCGTCGACGTGCCTTTAATGATAGCCGATGCTGTGCATTTTAAAATAATTTAGATTGGAAAGTTTTCTTAACTGACGAAACACAAGTGCTCTTTATTAACGTTCATGAAAACAATATCATAACGCACAGATTGTTACATCATATTTTAAAAATTCTACAATGTCTGCCACAAAAAAAAAAAAAAAAACCGGCGGCAACAAACGTTTCTCGCCGCTCCTTGGAAGTGTGGCAGCTTGAGCTAGTTGGTATGGCATGACGATAGTTATGGCGCGAGAACAAAACGATGACACAGAGACAAGGACACGAAGACAGGAGCGCTAACTTCCAACTGAGTTCAATGCGCAGAGCGCGAAAATATATGGAGGAGGCAGTAACCATGTGACAAAAACCATATGGCACAAAGAGCAAAACATGAGTAAGGGAAAAACAAAGACAAAGGCACAGAAAAAGGCAAAGAAAAGTCTATAAGGAAACGAAACGGAAAAGTAAAGATAATATAACTACTTGCGTGCACCAAAACCTTCGAGGAACCTTAGTTCCTTCTCGGACAGAGACACGGAGGGCTTGCTAATGCAAGATACCTGTTCGCGTGCAATCTGCGCAGTCTCGACAATGACTCGGGTGTGCTCATCTTTGTGCTTGTACAGTGTCGCTGTGTCCTTGAAAAGGGGAACACAGTTGCACTCAGTGCAGTGCTGAGCAAGAAAACGATCTTTCCCGTTTTAACATCGTTAGTTCTCTCAGTCGATCGTTCAGACGGTCGTTTTCAAGTAACAAGCACCGCATGAAAGGGGGGTACTATAGACAACTTCCCGGGAGCATGCCGCATACCTGTTTCTATGCTGAACTCTGCATTCCGTTGATGACTGCGTTTTCAGGGGGTTTGTATATTTGGTGAGGCTGATTAAATTGAACGGTGCCGAGAACAGGACACGAAGGACAAGCAAGAAAACCATCTGGTTTTCTTGCTCAGCACTGGACTGAGTGCAACTGTGTGCCCCTTTTCAAGGACACAGCGACGCTGTACAAGCACAAAGATGAGCACACCCGAGTCATTGTCGAGACTGCGCAGATGGCACGCGAACAGGTGTCTTGCATTAGCAAGCCCTCCGTGTTTCTGTCCGAGAAGGAACTAAGGTTCCTCGAAGGTTTTGGTGCACGCAAGTAGTTATATTATCTTTACTTTTCCGTTTCGTTTCCTTATAAACTTTTTTTTGCCTTTTTTGTGCCTTTGTTTTTGTTTTTCCCTTACTCATGTTTTGCTCTTTGTGCCATATGGTTTTTCTCAGGTGGTTACTGTCTCCCCTATATATTTTCGCGCTCTGTGCAATAAACTTTGTTGAAAGCTTGCGCTCGTGTCTTCGTGTCCTTCTTGTCTCTGTGCCGTCGTTTTGTTCTCGCGCTATAACTATCGTCGCCGCTCCAGTCGCAGAGCGAAAAGCGCGGACCGTTCTCGGTCCATGTGAAACGAAACCGCCATGAGCGGTGGTTGCGAACCAAGGAGGATTAAAGAAAAATTGCTGAAGTGGAAGCTCCCGCAATGCCTTGCCAACAGAAATGAAGCCACCTTTTGCCACTGCTAAGATGGCGGAAACATGTTCTTTTCTGATAGTGGTCACTTAAAGATCAAGTGGCTTTGATATTTTATGTAAATGCTACGTTAGTTCTATATTAAAAGACAGTTGTTCCCGACGAGATAACACGCAGAAACGATTATGGATAACTGAATCTTCAAAGAACTTTTCCTCCAATTAGAGGCTCACTAAGGAAAACTAGTAACTGTAAGACGCACTTGGAATACTATGTGACCCGAAAAAGTTCCCACATTAAACTCGTTGGGCGTGCGAGAGAAACGCTTCGTTTTTAATCGCTAAACGGTGATACTTTATTATGCCTCTAGTAAAATGGCCGCTACAATCGCCATCTTGCCAGAGGAACGGCTTCACTTCTGCGCAATCATTTTCACTCCAGCGATTTTTTTAAATCCTCCTTGTTGCGAACAAAGCGGCTGAAGCGAACGCAACAATTTTTATTCGCTGTAATCGTGGCATCTGAAAAAGACTTTACGATGTGTTTGGTCTTTTTTTTTTTTTCAATACGCTAAACAAGAACACTCAGCACGAGCGTCGTGAAATATGAGCACACTAAATGTTGATACGTTCGTATTGCCATGCGCATCAGTGACCATTCATCATCACCACTGAAGCTTGTTTCGTCTGTGTTCGTCTGCATGCTCAAACACGTGAGAGTAGCGTAGAAGCTGCGGTGGAAAACACATTCACCTTGCGTTGTCCCAGAAATTGCTTGTGTATCTACAGATCATCGCCTTGCGATGTCATTACGTGCTTTTCCTTCGTTATTCAGCCGCGCACTGCGCTGTACAGGCTGCCGCTCTGCGCTGCTGGGGGCTTCTTCCAAAAGTATGCACGTCCACGCAGCTTATGAGGTATTGCTTCGTAAAACCCCCTTCTCTGGAGTACTCCCGGCTACAAATCTTCGTGGGTAACGCTATTTTCAGAGTCCTATACGACCGGCTGCTTCTGCTGCGGTAGGCTCTAGGTGGGAGAGATTAAAGGCAAGCGTGAAGTGGCAGTTTGTTGTCCAAGACGTAAGTATAACCGTTGGCAATACATTGCGTTTAACGTGACCCTTTGACCGCAATTATGAGACAGATATCTACTCATCCGTGCAACCCTTGTCTTTCTTATTCTCGATCAGAAAATCAGAGAAGGGTGTGTTTACGTCTACGAAAGCTGTGTTGACAAGGTGGACTACGGGACATTCTTTTCTTGTAAGCGTTCGACGTACTGCTGAACATTTCTTGTTTACGGCATTTTTTTATGCCGTCTATTTTAACAGATTTAAAACTTCAAGACACCTTCTTATCGTGGTTTCTCGTCACTGAGCTCCACGTGTGGCAAGTACTTGACTTTCCGGCACACGTTAATCTTCAACAGTAATGTACGAGTTGAGCAGTTACTCACACACCACTTATACCTTCTAGGATGTGCATGACGCGTGGTATGGCAGAACTGGACGATCGCCGAGCTCTTTGCATCCAGCACGAACTTGCTCGAAACCTGTGGAGTGATGCGGAAAAACGTATAGGAAAAGTTGGGGTAAGGACCTTTATTTTATTTCAATTTGCATTCCGTCCGACGACTCTAACGTTGTTCTATTGTGTTTCCTTGTCATCAGTTCGTGCGAACCAAAATAAAGAGAGAATGCTTAGCGGACCTGAGCGACCACTTCAACGCAATGCTGATGTTGTACGACGAGGTAAGTTCTCATGTCTTGGAGCTCGAGTTGCGTGCTTCACATCGTCTGTGACCCAATATTTCGGTCGTGCGGCTCTTGGTGAGTGGCCAACTGCACTTTGTAAAGAACTCAGTAACAAGTTTCTTATAATGGTAGCTGATAACCTCTTTTACCAGGTCATCACATGATTGATGCTTGTTTAATCACCTGCAATCTTAACTATGACACGTAATAGGCAAATTTCAATCACATATCGTCAGATTGCCACAGGGTAAAACTTGGGTCCAGTTGTTGGCATGGCGGAACATAAATACATGAGGCCTTATTTCATTTTACTGCATCGTAGAAAGTCGAATATTTGCTTCAGTTAATTAAGCTTTGCCTTTTTGTTTGGGAGTGAACTCTGTGAAACACAGATTGTTGCAGTAGTAAATTAAACTTATAGGCGACTGCTCTGGTGAATAGGAGCGCCGAGTACGGTAAAAGAAGTACAATATTCATTACAGATTCTTAAGCAGTGCACCAGATGTACACTAAGGGCCATGCCCCTAGAGCCTGCGTACGACTTCTGCAAAGCATTAACAAAAACGACAAAATTGGTCCAGGGATGTCATACCTACAGGGTAATAGGAATGTGGATACGGAGGTGCAACCACTGGCGAATCATGCTCAACACACCAGTTCTCGCGTCCCTTCTCACACACATACCACACCAGAGAGTTCCTTGATTATTAGTGCAACAAATTATAAAAATTCGTACCATGCCTCAGTAGGAGGGAGACAACAGATTGGCAAAGGATTCACCGCAAGATTTTTGGCTTCTTGGTATGTTAAATGCCACGTTTTCTACCTGCTGTATGCGTGAGTGTCCGTTGTGTAGAGGGTGACTAGCATTCACACGCATAGCATGTGGTTGCACCCAACGCCTGTAGCAAATGTGAACCAGAGCTTTGGAAACAACTCAGGCCTGGCCTTTCAGACTGCGTTGACTGGAATTGTGGCCGTCTTCACTCATTCATTCAGTCTGGTCTTAATCATTTCAGTGACTCACTTGAGAATCAGACTTTCAATATTTTACATTGCTACATTAGCCATTTAAAAACAAAATAGGAAACAGCATACATTAGTGACGCTTAAACATGGTTTTTGGAGCCACGTGTGGGATGCTTAAAAAAATATAAATGCAGTTCAGTCTTATTGCTTGTTACCTCATAAAATTTTTTCTTGCTTCAGTTGCCTGAGGAAGACCATCTTGAAATAGAGTAATTCCAATAATCATAAAACAATAGAGGCTATCATTGGGAAACCTGCTTTTTGTGTGCACTGTCTTTGACAATACATTTTAAGCGTCACTTGGACACTATCTGCAGGGTCTCCAAGGAGATGACAAGACACTGGCCAATGCCCTTTGGCGTGTGCTTCTTACCTGTGAAGGCAGGGATCCCGTGGCATTGGAGACTCTTGTGCACTATGTGCGAAAACAGGTGTGTGTCATTCATAATCTAGTTCCCTTCTCACCTCTGATCAACACGATTCTAGTTTGTTTTAAGTTTTGTTGCATGTAGTAGCCGGGAGTTAGCTTTCAGTAAAGCATGTCCATAGGGGATCATCATGGTAGTGTGTATTCAGAGCTCCATCCCTCCATTTTAACTTTCATTTGATCATATTGGAGCAATGCAGCATGCTTATGGTCGGTGATTTGCTTGTGATTGTGGCCATGTAGCTTAGGATCCTTAGAAAGCACCAAAAATGCCGCACTTGTGATTTATGCGCAGAATGCAGCTCGGGAGTTCTTCGAAGTAGTTGTACCATTTAAAAGCAACCATCATCCATGCAGCACAACCACTGTAACAAAGTCCTTCTTAATTGTTTTTTCCAGGTTAATATGCTCGACAAGATGACACTGGATCAGTTTTTAACTGAATACAACGTAAGCTGGACACCGCTGCTGGACTGTGAGAGCAAAGCGACTTACTAGTGCCCGAGACTCCTTAGTTCAATAGGAATATATTTGCCATTGTGTGGGATAGTGTACATAATAAATGCATGTCTACTCAAGTTCTTACGATTGCTGCTATGTTCAGCACAATGTAGCCTCGTGTGCTCTTTATCCTAACAAAAACTAGCCCTTGAATTTCCACTTCTTTCCTTTATACAGGTTACTTAAAAAAATTACACCATTTCCCGCTAAAGAGAACCATGTGCAGATGCGAAGCAGCGGGCGCCAACTCTTACACTTGCGGCGACGTTTAGGCTGGCGCCCATCGCAGCGTTGCTCAGGAGAGAAACCTAGGGAGGCAAAAAGCATACAGTGATGGACTGGTGTTTCCCACTGGAACATACCAATCGCTGCTAATTGGCAATGGGTGACGGAAGACTCCTATTGGACGGAAACCTGCAGTCCACATTTAGTTAACGCACACACTGTTAATTTTTATTGTTCAACAACGCACAGGAAAAATCTCCCACCAACACAACACTGGAGGTCAAAATCCAGAGCCTATATATACTGGGTGGCCAGTGAACGGTTGTGTAACGGGAGCAATCGTGTTTTTTTTTTTGTTTTTTCAATCAAGAAACTCGCTAGCAGGCACTGCCCATGTCGCACGGATTTTATTGTGGCTTTATGCTACAAAAGGGTCATTCTCTTCTTTTTCTTTCTTAACCCTTCCCCTACCTTGCGTGTTTTCGCAGAACACATTTGCAGTACTTTTTACCAGTGTGCTATCAGCCTATTAACTGCTACCAATCTATCTCTTTTCGCTCTTGCTGTACAGTACATGTCTTAAGAGCATAATTGTCAATAAGTCTTCTTAAGATTAAACTCCTACATGATCTTATTCAGTGTATAATCTTTGTTCACAGCAAAGTTTACGGAACTTTTCAAGTTGAATACTTTAGCAGAAATTTTAAACTCAACCCAACCTTTGTTCTTGTCTTTCCCTTCATGCATGCAGCACTCGTGCTCCAGTGGAGCACACTTTTTTTTCTATTTGGATTTTTCTTCATGTCCACTCTAATGCCTTTAGATACAATTAATAAAAATCCCAAGACACATCTTGGGAATACCATTGGCTCAGGAGTTCCAAGCATTTGGCCCTAGAAAAACTTGATCAGTGCTCTTTCTATTCAGAGATATACCTGTTGATACAGATTTGTATCGTAATTTTGCCGTTAATAAGATATGAGACCCTCTACATTTGAAATAAAGCATAAAATAGTGGCTCCTGGATTGCAATGTCATGTGAACATGAATTCAGTGATGAGATTTGCAAAGATGTGCTGCTTATGCAGATATATTGTAAGTATAAACTTAAACTGGCTTCTTCACTAAGTATGTTGAATGTATATACACACAAAAGCAAAGAATGATATAAGCATGCGCTGCTGTTAATCTGCCTATATTTTAATAACAGACTACAGTAAGCCAAGAGCTTACAACTCGCACCCCACTTTGGAAGGCACAACAAAAGCCAGTCACTGCACGGTAAATTATTTTCAACATGTATTTGAATAATGGCTTTTTATTGCTTAATCTATACTGACACTTGTCACCAATTTTACAGAGAAAATAACTTAGATTCAACGAAGTACATGGAGCACAAGCAACTTCTGTCAGTTTTCGCCTAGCTTAATGTGAAATTCACTGCGATCAAAAATGAGCTGGCGTGGTGCAGCCAGAGGCCGCCAGTCCACTTTGTGCACCAAGTCGAAAAATCCTGTGCCAATGGACATGGGGACACCCAAGATGATGCTCTCACTGACGCCCGATATCTCGTCAGTCTGCCCATAGTATGCAGCGTCAAACAAGTGGTCCGCCGTCTTCTCGAATGAAGCCAACATAAGTGCACTCTCTTTCATCCGTGCCAAGCCATGCCGGGTGATGCCCAGCACCTCTCCTCTGAAGGTCATGAGGTCCGCGAGGAGCATGAGATGCCTCCGATCAACGCTTATTCCATGGCTCTGCATTGTGGTGGCGATCTCCCGGATGATTGTGGCTCGGGCAGCTTCAATGCCTAGCGTCTTCTCGACCTCGGATGTGTTGTTCGAAGATGTCTTTATGCCTTCCACACCGTAGGTGGCGATCACGTCCCGCAGGCCGTCCCCTTCCACCAGAAGCCGGTACTTGGTGCTTCCATGGGAGTCGTCGGCGTGGATGACAGCTCGCGAGCTGCTCGGAATGCCCTTGATGACGATCTTTGGCAGCTGTTCCATCAGGTTTTGCAACGAGTAGTACAGAGACGTCTTAGAAGTGGCGTTCGGTCGAATGGTCAGCAAGGAGCTACCAATGGCTTTGATGTCCTCATTCTTGATTTTGAGCTTGGTTTTGTATAATGATATTGAGTAACGGATTGTGTCTGCCGTAACCTCCAGCTGCAGCAGTCGAATACGGTCTATGTCGAGCTTCACAAGCACAAAACAGTCATCGGGCAGAAAAACTTCCTCCAGGTACTCTGACACTTCACCAAGCAATGTCTTCTCAATGCGACCCTTGACGCGACGGGCATACTCTGCATTTGTGTCATTCATCAGAGCAGCCGTAATGATTGGCGTGCTGATGTTCTGCATGAAATATACACATACAATCTGTTAAATAACCTTAACCACACATCTGTGTTTGGGTATTAAGCAGCTATATCCTGCATTCAGCCTGGTGTTCTGCAACACACAGGTGAGCAACTCTCTTAGATTGTGGAAGCAACTCTAATAGATTGTATTGAATCAAAATACAAGTTTATTTTTCAATATTACATATTTCGTGCTTTTAGTTTCTTTCAAAAGCTTAGTTTCTCTACTTTCACAACAAACATGATATGGTAATTAAACTCGAAGTAGGTGAAAATCTCTTTTAAAGAGCACAAAGTGGCTACTAAAAACTAGAAGGAGCTCATTGTCTAGAGTCTCCAGGAAATTTTCACCTCGCTGCTTATCATTACATTTTGCATCAGGAATTCACTAAAGCTACATGTTCAAAATAACGATTGCCAAGCTCTCACAATAGAAGAGACAATCTTAAAACAACCTATCTTCTTTCAGTGGTGAGCTTTCACTTATACCTTTAAAATGAGTTTTTCTCAACATGCAGTTTTGGGTAACTTTTTAAGTTTGGACATCATGTTCTTGGTACTTGTATCGGGATGAAATTTTGCCAACTTATTTCCGAACATCTGAATAGCGCAACCATCTTGTTTAAAATTTGATATTGCCTGTATAGTTATTATGATCCTAAAGTAAGCACTTAGTATGGTCTGAAGATTCTAAGAGTTCTCATTAAAATTTTTCTTGTCCATTAAAATGTCTAATATGCATTTTGTTGATAGTCATTTACATTTTACAGTTAATATGGAGTAATATGAGTCATTAATGGCTCAGAACCATTAAAGTTTAGTGGCACAAAATGAAAATTGTGCAACTTACAATAAAACTAACTATATTAACATTTAAGCCTATATATACAGCAAATGTTTCATTGCTCTTGCTACAAATTAACAAAAATGTTTTTTTTTTTTTCAGATCACATTTCACCTCAGTTAAACGACGAATATGGGAATTCTACCTATAGTAGGCATCCTGTGAAAATGCTACTAGAATTCATGACATAACTTCAGATGATGCAATAGCTGTGCTTATGTATTTCTGTCATAGAAGCTACAGGTAATCAAATGAATACAAGGTAAAAAAATTGAAGCAGGCAGCATTTGCTGGCTTTCCCCACATAAAGAACCAAGTCCACAAAAGGAGTACCACGAAATGAGTATCATAGCATAATTGTAGCTGTCATAACTTGATTTAACTACAATCTTCTGCTCTAACAGGTCATTTTCTAACAAAAATAAAATTTTCACATTTTGTTTCATCTATCCATGAAGCTTCTGTACAGGGAGACGCGTCGAGGTCTCAGATAATGACATTACATATTTATAAAACATTTTTATTTTCAGACTTATGATGACCATGATGAACCCCTTTTTTGTTCCTTAGTACTGACTTGCTAGTTTAACTTCTAAGCAACACCAAAAACATACCTTGCTCGCATTGATGATTTCCTTTATCCGAGGCACACCTTGAGTGATGTTCATGGAAGCAACTCCCGCAAAGTGGAAAGTCTTCAACGTCATTTGTGTTGCTGGCTCTCCAATGCTCTGTGCACAAACGGCTCCTACAGCCGTGGCGGGCTCCATGACTGAACGCAAGTATTTTTCTCGGCACGTGTCAAAGAAGCTACGTAGCTGTGATGCTGTCAACCGGTTCAGCTGCTTCAGCACAGGAATGTCTCTTTCCTTGACTTTATACAAGGTATACGTCTCTGCAACGCCCTTAGCATATGTGGTCAGAAAGGCTTTAAGATCGTTTCGAAAGCTCTCTCCACACACACTCATACCCTGGCCCCCCAGAATCTCCTTAGAAAGCTTAAGAATCCCATCCATGTCCAGCGGAGGTTCGTTCCGGTGTGGGTTCCGGGCGCGCATCACTTCCATGACTCGGCCGAAGTCCACTGGATTGTCCTCTTTGCCTTCCATAGAGGCAGGGTCCAAACCGTCGGCCCCATAGCAGAACTGGACCACTTCACCACATGAGTTGCGAACAGACCTGTCGTAATGGCAGCAGAGGTCTTCCAAGGACTTCACCAGGCGGCGTTGCATGTATCCCGTCTCAGCAGTCTTCACAGCCGTGTCGACCAGCCCTTCTCGACCTCCCATAGTGTGAAAGAAGAACTCAGTCGGAGTGAGTCCCGAATAAAAGCTGTCCTCCACAAAGCCTCGCGCCTGGGGGGAGCGGTCATTCTTTTCGAAATGAGGCAGCGACCTGTCCTCGAAGCCGTTGGGTACGCGATGACCGCTGATTGCTTGCTGACCAACACAAGCAATCATCTGACTAATATTGATGAAGGACCCTTTGGATCCGCACACTGCCATGATAAGTGGGCTGTTGGTCTTGTGCAACTCACGCAGGCAAGCCTTGCCCGCATGATCTCTCACAACAGAGAGTTCCTTGAGACACACTGCCTCCAGGGTCTCCTCCTCGTTGCAGCCGGGCTGAGCTTGAAGCTTGCCACATTTCAACTGCTGAATGTATTCTTCACAGCGAGCGTAGCCGGCACTTACAAGGTCCTGCTTTGCCTTTATAAGGCCAGCGCCCGGGGTCACGTCGCCTATACCAATCGAGAACCCTCGGTTCTGAATGTAGTACGAGGTGAGGCGCACCAGCCTCCACATGGCATCGGCAGCACACTGGTCGCCGTAGTCCCGAAGAAGAATGTAGAAAATGTTGTTCTTCGAGCCGGACCCCATGGTGCCTTTGTCCATCGTGCCACTGAGCAGTTCACTGTTGCGGATCAAGACGTAAGCATCGTTGACGCACATCTCTTCTCCTGAGGTGTACGACTTCCCTTTGGCACGCAGGCAAGCCATCACTGGCGACGAACGGCTGGGACGCATGATCAGGCTGAAGATCTGCTTGCCTGTCCACAGGCACACTGGCTTTAGAATGGCTGGTGGAGGGAGCTCTACCTTCATGTTGGTGTCTTTGCCTGCAAACCACAAAGCACAGTGTGGAACACGGTGTAAGAGTAGTTTAGGTGAGAGAACGGCGCATTGCGGCGGCTTCGCGAGGAGAGGCACATGCTGTTCTGGTTAGGAAGCTCCTCCAGAGAGGGCGCGCCAAACTAGCCACCTACCTCTTGCTTGCTCCCCCGCCGCACGCCCCTTGCTGTCCCGTCACTCAACACTGCTTCACGTCGAAAATGTGACTTGTGTTTGTGAACGTGGTCGCGTGATTTAGTGTGCTTCGCGATGAGTAAGTGCTTTGTACCTTACTGCAATACCGGCTATAAGTCGTGTAAAGAAAAGTTTTCACTTTTTACGCCACCGCACGACCAAGCCCGGCTTGAAGCATGGAGGCGGGCGATCCCTCGCAAAGACCGCGTGCTTCAACGGACAGACCGTGTGTGCGAAAAACATTTCGCTCCACATTTTATTTTGAAAACGTGGTCTGCAAAACTGAATGACCACGTTCTGATGTCTGGCAACAGAAGAGCAGGACTTTCAAAGGACGCCCTGCCAACTATTTTTGAAGGAGTGCCTAGTTATTTGTCAAAGAAGATGAAGACTCCTCGAAAACAGTCAAGGCGGCATGCTTGCCATACAGTTTGCTCTACGTGCACAGGCGGGACCAGCAGCGGTACCAGCATCGGGTTTCAAACCCAGCAACAAGCAGCAACAGCCCAAAATTCAGATGAAGTCAACAAAAACAGCGATGTCGTCGCGGCAAGTGACCCCGGCACTTCAGCTTTTAATGAAATGTTTTGCGCAGCGTCAACTTTGTGCCTTCCGACGTCATCGTGGGGTGTACATCGCATTGACTTGGAAGTGTATCATGACCTCGTGTTCCACGACGCCTCTCTGCTGCGCGCAAGTGATGGGGCATGTGTGCTTTTTAACAGAAAAACTGTGCATGTAAATAGTGACATGGCTGTGCAAGTGTATATATTTGGCAAGCCGGTTGATTGTAGTGCAGTGGATGTAAATAATGTTGCTGAATCGACATCACAAGTTGAACATCTCTTGAAAACTGTTGACAGTGTACGTGTCTGTGGTGGGGGACCCAGTTTGAAGGACTTTCCTTCTGTGGAGCCTGAGTCTGCTTTCGTTGACTGCCAAAGCAAATGGAGGCATAAAAGGTGCCAAATGTTGTTACCGGAGGGAAGTATATGTCGTGCATGCAGCAGTCTGTTTGATACCCTCAGAATCCATGCAGAGCGGCAAGCTGCTTGAGTGAAACAGAGGCAACCACTGAAGCGCATCAGGCTGTCTGTCTCACCTACCAAGAAACACAAAGTTGATTCTTTGCGTCATGCAAGGTCTCTTTTGCAGAAGGCCCAAGCACGGCTGCTGAAGCGCAACCATCTAATCACTAAAGAATTGAAGGAGAGTAGAGCTGAAATAATTAAATTGCAAGAGGAGGATATCACAAAGAAACTCCAATCTCTCGATAATCCACCAATGCAGCTTCTTCTTGTGCAAGAATGTATATCTGCAGCTAAGTGCACTACAAAAAATAATAGGCGCTATACAGATGACTTGCTGCTGCTATGCCTCTTGCTGAACATCAGGAGCCCCTCTACTTATGCATTTTTACGAAGCAATAACATATTGCCAATGCCATGCACATCCACCATTAGAAGATATATAAGCATGGTGGGGCTCAAATGTGGTTTTGATGAGCACTTTTTTAAAGCTCTCAAAATTAAATTGGCAAAGAAGACTCCCTTTCAACGCAGAGGTATGCTCGTTCTAGATGAGATACAAGTCAGGAAAGAGATGACTGTAAACTCGAAGAACATGACATATGCTGGACTTGTTGACTATGGAGACCAAGGTGGACAAAGCAATGAGCTGGCCGACCATGGTCTAGTGTTTGCTTTTGCTCCTTTTGCTGACAGCTATTTACAACCGGTGGCAGTATTCGCATCAAAAGGAGCAACTAAGGGTACACTCCTTGCCCAGCTGTTGCTTCAGTGCATTGTGCATTTAGAGCAGGCAGGAGTTTATGTTGATGGTGTGGTCTGTGACGGTGCATCTACTAATAGGGCCATGTGGAAGCAGCTTGGCGTAAGTGGTGCTCTAGGACATGTCGTGAATGCTTTCGAGCATCCACTAGATCCATCCAGAAAAGTGTATGCCGTGGTAGATACCCCACACTTGTTCAAGTGTATTAGAAATCGTCTTTATGACAAGAAAATTTTGAAAATAAAGGGGAAAATTATTAAGTGGTCGTGCTATGATGCACTTTTTGTTGCTGACACCAAAAATGCAGCAGAGCTTAGGGTGTGCCCAAAATTGAGTTTCTGTCATGTTAATCCATCACATATGCTGAAAATGCGAGTGAAGCTGGCCACGCAAATTTTTAGCAACTCAGTTGCTAAGGGCATTTCCTTCTATGCACGGAGAGGCGCACCACGGCTTGAGAATGTCGAAGCAACTGTAGAGTTTACGCTCCTAATGAATGATCTTTTTGATGCCCTCAATCGTCGCTTTGCTGCAGAAGGCCTCACCCTTGAAAGCAAAGACTTTCATGTTCTACAGTCAGCATCTAAGTGGCTTGATAGCTGGGAGCAGGAAGTTGTGAGGGGTGAAACTCACAAAGATCTTTTTTTAACGCAGTCTACTGCTGAAGGCCTGCGTGTTACACTTAAGTCTGTTCAAGAACTGTCAGCATTTCTTTTGAAAGAGTGCGAGTTCAAGTATGTCCTGACAGCCAAAATGAACCAGGATCCGTTGGAATGCTTTTTTGGTATCATAAGACAAGCAGGGGGCCAAAATGAGCATCCAACATTTCCGACATTTTTGCAACTGTACCGTATGCTTTCTTTGTATTCTTTGCTTAAGCCACCACAGTTTGGTAACTGTGTAGTTTCTGAAAAAAACCAGTCTGCTTTTCTGACCCTGAGTGATTTCAGAGAAGTGTTCCAATCTGCACCTTTCCAGCACACTGATAAAATGCATGAACTGAAGGAAAAACTAGATGGCCTCATCAGTGAGGAAACGTGGGAATGCGATGAGGTGTTTGAGCATGATTATTCAGATGCTGCCGTCGTAGACTGCATTGTATATTATGTCACTGGATTTGTGTCACGAAAGCTTGCCACTCAAACTTCCTGTACAATTTGTAAGGATGCTTTGGTTGGGCAGAAAGGTATTTCAAAGCTACCAGAAGTCGACTTGGTAAATTGCAAAACGAGAGGGGGGCTCACACATCCGAATGTGCATCTGTTCCTTATTTTCAAAGAGGCTGAGGAGCACTTCGCAAAACACGCTGGTGAGAGAGATGTATATGATCGCATGACAGATGCAGTGCTTGAAAATTTCACCTTCACGTTTCCATGTGCTGCTCATAAAGAAGATGTTCTTGCCAAGCTGTTGCACTATTATGTGTGCCTACGCATGCGGCAGTATTGCAGACAGCTAAAGAATAAGCATGTAAAAAAGAACCAAGACTTGCGTAAGTTGTCGAAACTTGTATAATTCTTTGCTTCAGGAGAAGAGAGATGTGTATGTGTAATATGTTATGTGTGCAATAATGCTTATGTATACTGTGATAAGGGTGTGCTGTGATGTAACCTTTTTTGTGTGTATGTAAAGTGTTTCATTTATAAATGTACTACTGCTCCATTCCAAATAAATGAAATTCAGGATTGCCACCCACACAAATATGTGCATCCGTGTCGGGAAGTATAGGAGTCATAAAGAATATTAAAATGTATATACATGGGAAAGCGTCGAATTTTGATTGTCGAAGACATGCATGTTACACAGAACAAGAAAATGTTGAATGGGATGTGACAATTCATAAGCCGCTTTTTGGCCAAGATGTAGTTAGCGTTTTATGTCTATTCCTTTAACTCATTAAATTTCTCTCGCGCTTATCGCCAACGCTCATGTTATCGCATAATAAAACCCTCGTGAGAGGCGGAAAATCAAATCTGAATGTAACTTCACGTACTCTTGACTGCCTACAACCGTGAACAGGGCAAGCGTAAATATTGCGAACATTCTTTGACGTGATATTTGGTGTTGCAGAAACCTCTGGCCACCTCCGCAATTATTATTATCGGTCAGACGATTGGAACATTGCCAAAGACGCGCTGCTTGGACCGGCTACATAAACCTGAATGCTGCATGCTTGATGAATTCAATCATATGATGTTATAAGGCAGAAAGGTCAAAGAACATATTTAATTGAATGATCTGCTTTATAAAAGCCGCGTTCGGTGCCATAGCCAAGCAAAACTGCTTCTTACATACCAATCCTCAGCTAAAGTGGCTCCGAGCTGTGCCTGCTTTTCTGCGCCGAAAGGGCATTAGTTGCTAGCGCCATCTGTTGAGGGAGCTGAGAAGCAGAGCGTTGTCGCGAAGCGAAGAGCGGGGGCGTTCTCTCACCTAAACTATTTTTACACCGTGGTGTGGAACTAAGATGTCACTGCAATACCATGTTAAAGATCTTCCTTTTCGCCCGAACTGTTTTGCAAGGTCTCTGACCGACATTTGCTATCAAGGAGACAGTGACCGAGACCTCTTGAACAAAGAATAATCATAGATTTTTAGCTTTATAACGCAGTTTTAAATAATGTAAATAGAAGTCTTGTATAATATATAAACTCATCGTCAACGAGTTATTCAGATTGAACGTTTTTATAACATACCAATAATACAAGGAAGCTTTTGCTCCCTCTATACATGTAACAAAGGTAAATATTCAATTAACAGAATTAATTGCAATATGCCATGTAATTTTGACAAATTTGAAGGAGCAACGATACTGTAGTATGCCGAAATGGTACTGCATGATTTTCAAAAATAACTACTGACATTATACATCTCTCACAATTATAGATTATAAGTCAATTAATGCATACTAAGATGGCTACCCGAGTACTATTAGAATTCATGAGACGCTGCCACCTCAGATGAGTACTCATGCTTACTTTAAAACCAAATTAAAATATTTTAAAGGCAATATTCACCTCTATTAAGTGATAAAAAGTTCCCCGTATACAGAAAAACCAAAGGACTCGAAACATCCCGAGGTTCCAATTTTGGTATCAGAGGTCCTTTAAAATTTACTTTGCGGTATTTTGCTTTCATCAGCAGCTAAAGCAATCGCAGTAAGAGGGTTATGTTCATTTATAAGCTGGTGTTAGGCAAACGAAAGCTGTTTTTTCACTGATCAGTTCTTTATTACTTCACTATCTCATATTTCTTCCATTGCTATTTCTACAGCATCACGGCTCAGCCAGCTCTTAGAAAAAAGACAAAAGTGGCACCATTTTTTCTGTAGCACTAGTGCAAGCACAGCTCAGCAGTATACCGCAGCTCTAAATTTTTCTTTGATTCTCTCACTTTTCCAGTTTTTTTTTGTACTCACAGTTTTTTTTTCGTTTTTTATTTTTTGTTTTTTTGTAACTCAAAACTTCATTTGCCCTTCTCTTTGCATAAGAATATTTGCCTCCCCCCTGGTTTCCAGTTAACGAGGTGTACAGAAAATCAGTGCCACGAAAAGCAGGTGCTGCCTCGATACAGACAAGTCCCCTCGTTGCATTGTTGGCTCTAGCAACATTCGTTTCAATGACTTCTCCTTAATTCAAATCCTCCGTTTACCCCCAAAGATCTGTCTTGTTCAAATAAAGAAACTAGCGAGGCAGGGTGAAACCAACTTGCCCATGTAATGAAAATAGATCGATTGTACCAGCAAGCATGCAAGATGCTAGCAGAGAAGCCTTGGCTCTGTCCAGGAAGACGTCCTTCTGAGTGATCAGGTAGCCGCCAGTGATGAAGTCTTGAATGGCAGCTATGAGAGGCTCGCCATTTCGTGGCGTCACCAGATTCGCACGCGTTCCCATCAGTATCAGGGCTTCGGCACGAGCTTCCTCCGTTTGAGGTAGGTGAAGGTTCATCTCATCCCCGTCGAAGTCGGCATTGTACGGCGTGCACACACACTCATTGAACCGGAAAGTCCGATGAGGCAATACCTAGAACAGAAAAAAAATTTGCACACAACTTCGAGTGATATGCCTGAAGAAACAAACAAGTAACTGTATAATGGGGCAAACATGCAGAGACTCTCCAGTCCAGCAGCAGATGCAATAATAATTGTTGGGTTATGTCCCAAAACCACCATCTGATTATGAGGGATGCCACATAGATGAAGGATTTCAGAAATTCTACCATCTAGTGTTGAATGTGGACCTAAATTTAAGTATATGGGCCTCTACCATTTTACCTTTGTCGAAATGCAGCCACCACATTCTGGATTTGATCCCGCGACCTTCGGCTCAGCAGTCAAGCAGCACATACACTAGACCACCAAGGCAGGTGGAAGGAGATGTGATAACAGTTATGTGGAATTCAGAGTGGTTGATGGATAATGTACCGCAGAGCATTTGCACACTGTCACATAATACTGCACAAGGGTTCCAAGCTGACTGCTATACAGAGTCCCCAAGACTTGAAAATATTTGTACGCACCAATTGCAAGACAAAAGAAAGGTAATGCTCTGAATATACCCACAGGAAGAAGATGTATTGCACAGCATGGAAAAGACATCAGCAATAACCACTTGGCACTTTTTTCATAACGTGTAACTGTTCATTGTTCGGCTAGTTGGTTCACGCTTATAAAAAAGCTTCAACGAGACATGAAATAAAACCAGGGCAGGAAGGAGCATGACTCGCAAGTTTATATATAACACGCATTCACGTCACATCATCCGCAAGGGGCGCTAGCATGGCAGTCGCCACATTTGTGGTCTTGTGCGCGAAGATCATCGTCGTACCACCACCAAAGTTCCCTACAGCACCTGTTATGTTGATATTTTTCTAAGAAAACAAGTTTGTGAGGTGCAATGCTGTCAAATATGGTGCCATATGCCGGATCGCTGACCAACCATGGCTACGGCGGCGCACTTGCCGGTGCCCCCTGGCGGGAAGAGCTCGGTGAATACCTGCTACTGCTGGCAAATTATTTTATACTGCAGATGTCAGCGTATACAAATGCATTTGTGCAATCAAAGCAGACACCATGGTTAAAGCATTGAAAATGGGCGACTGTTACGACATGCATTCAAAAAATTAATGGTGATCACTGGGCCAAGCAGGTGATGTATCTCTGTCATTCAAATGTCGGGTTTCTTCTTGATGTAAGATGCCTACATAGACTTGCATGCCAAAGCAGCTCTGCTTCTACCGAATATGCGGACGTTAAGAAATATTTGCCTCACACATCCATGTCATGATCTATGATGTAATAAATAGCAAAGTGAACTGATCCTCCAGAGACGAACTAAGAATAAGCAAGATTCACACCTCTGAATACCTCTTAGCTCTCTAACGATATGGCTCTCTTCCGATTTCTGCGAAAAAACACATACTGTACCAGTTAATTAAACCATTTTTGTTAATTAAGCTTTTAATTTTTCATGTCTGTGAGTCTTTTGTCCTGCTAAATGCATAAACCACCTGTACAAGTTGAATTTCCACAGCTAACATCGCAGTTTTCTTAAAGGGATCGACAACTGGCCGGAACGTGCGATTAGGTCGTAGTAGAAATGGAAAAGACCATAAAGTATAGTGACAGATTCAAGCATTCTTTCCACGTTGCGACTAGGATTTTTGTTTTTAAATCGCGCTTAGGAGTGGCAATATCTGTTGTCGTGCAGCTTAGCAGAAGAGCGTTGAAGCTGGATTACGAAGTGTGGAGTCGATCACTTTGCTGTATGTAGTCCCGTAGTGTGATGGTGTCATGCACACCAATCCTAAAAGTTATAAAGTATGGATATTATTATCCAGCTCCACCCAATGACGTAAAAAGAGTTGCATGCTGAGAAGCAGTGCTGCCATTGTAGCCGCCAGTGGACTAGGTCGAGCCACGGTGCATGCACGAATAGTGCACACAAACGCAGTAAGACACTGTGTTCGAAGACAAACCACTCCCGCTCTTCCTGTTTGCAGCATGCGAGTATAGAACTTCATACTCGCTGCAGATAGAAAAATTCTGATTACAAATGTATAGCAGTATTTTCCACATTACCATGCTATGATTATACTTACTGACCAATAAGCTTTCAGTTACGCAAAAAAAAAAACAGAGAGGCAGGCCTTATAAAAATTGGTTGGCAGATCTTTAAAATTACTAATACAATAACTCTAAAGGCAATTGATCTTTTTTTTTTTCATTTCTGTGTACTTATATGCATCAATCTGCAAAAACCTATCACAAGATTGCAGTATTTACAGCTTAAAATTCACATCTGACTTGAGCTGAGTTTTTGTGCGTCTCCAATGAGCAGTTTTCTTTTTTTACGAGCAACAGACAATCGACAAACCTTCGCAACGTGAGCCATTATGCTGAGCTTGTGCAGCGAAGGCTGCCGATTGAACAGCACGACATCGCCGTCCTTGAGGTGCCGTTCAACAATGTCGCCCGGCCGAAGTTGCTGGGCCAGCTGTTCGCGATTGCCGTAACGCAAGTAACGCTTGAGGCCAGACCCTCGGCACTCCAGGAAATTTGCACCAGGATGGACGTCACAGCCATTGCGGATGAGCTGTCTCATCAGCTCCATGTTGTGCTGGGTGACCCTTTCCGGGTAGGTGAGGATCTTTGCCACATGCACTGGAACGCCAACCTGAAATTTGAAATGAGTGGAGGAGACGTTTCAAAATTTTCTGTTCATCACTCCAATAAAAAGTCTCGCCGTCATAACAACGAGTTTAATTATCAAAGAAGGATTGATTAAAGGGTCTTTATCTTTGTTATACACAATCTACTGAAATTAACAGGCAATTATGAGATAAATGTAAATAAACTGAAGTGGACAGAAGTACAACTTGCTGCTTCTGGTATTGATTGAATGTAGAACCTTCAGATAATGCTCTACCTCCCTAGCTCTACCAGTGCTCTACAGCAGTAGTCGTCCTCTCATCAACCTTACTGGGTATTTCTGTTTATGTAAACCTGGAAGCATTAGCCAACATGTCATGTAGTCATTACAATGAGTATGTAACACTTTTGTGCCAGCTGACATCACATGGCATGTAATATTTCGACCAATAGTACATTACCTGAAGGCAAGTCTGCCAGAAGGAGACCCTTTCTTGATGTCTCATTAGGACTAGTTTAGATACGATGTTAATCTTTTCCGTATTTGGCAAATATGTAGCATCATACTTTTTATTTTGTGTTTAATGAATGGAGAAACGGACCATGAAAAATGTACATGCGGCACCGGCTTGCGGATCCTGCCTACCTCGTCAATGCGCAGATTTGGATCGGGCGAGATGACCGTGCGGCCCGAGAAGTCCACCCTCTTGCCCGAGAGGTTTCCCCTGAAGCGACCGTGCTTTCCTTTCAGCCTCTGAACAAAGCCGCGGGTGGGTTTCTTGGGTTGCATGTTGAGCGGGATGCCGCTCGTCTCGCTGTTCACGTACAGCGCGCACTGGAGCTGCAGGAAGTCCCAGTCCTCCATGATCATCGACATCTTGCCGCCGTTGGTGCGGTGCTTCTGCAGCACGTCGTTCAGGAAGATGATCTCTGTCAGCTTCACGGTAACATCGTCCTCGTTGGTGCCCGCCTTCAGCGCCGACACGACCGACGGCCGAATGCAGAGCGGCGGCACGGGAATGTGCGTGAGCACCAGGTCTTCTGGGCGACCGCAGCGTGTGTTCATCAGCAGCAGGGGCACGTCTTCGTCCGGTATCCTACGCAGAAGGTCGCGAACCACGAGCGGGTTGAGAATGTCACTAGTCACCTTGTTCATCACGGTGTCGATCTCGTTATTGTAGCTGCGGGCCTCCTGGTAGTCATCCTGTAAGTCCTTGATGACGCCTTCGTTCTTCTTGTGCGCCTTATAGCGCTCGTACACGAACTTGAGCAGCCCGCACTTCCTCACTTGGCCGTTGACAACGCCGCAGAATGGGCAATTTGCCTGCTTGCGGCATACTTCGACTATCTTCTTGTGCAACGACTTCTTGGTCAGGAAGGAAGTAGACGGGCGCTGCACCATGTCTAGGAAGCGAGCCCGCTCGGGCGGAGGCAGCATGACGCGAGCGCACATCTTACACACAGTGTGCAGAATGTTGTAGACCGCCTTGAAGTAGCCGACGTGAAACACGGGCATCCCAAGGCTCACCTGACCGAAGTGGCCAACGCAGTCGGTCAGACCCTTGCCACATGTCTCGCACTTCTTGTCCTTCTGGCTCGTACCCAGTCTGTTGTCCAAGACGCCGTACGGCACGCTCTTGTGCAGGGACTCTCGCTGGTAGAGGTTCTTGCTGACGCAGTGCACATGGCTGTTCTGCTGGATGTCGTTCGCATTTAGAACACCGAAGCTGATGTTGGCTATTTTCATGGAGGTGTCCGCCTCGCGGAATTGCTCTTTAACCATCTTGACAGACTTTACCGCAGCAGCTGGATCGAGGAAAACGGCTTGTTTATTTATAGCATCGCCAAACTCACTCGTATGCGAACCGCACGCGATTTCTGCCGGAGTACATCGTCCGGGGATGCGGCAAAGAGAAATGGAAAGCGTGTGACATCAAGCACGCTTAAAATGACTCCGAGTCGACTGGAGTCGACTTGCGAGATGATGATGATCGTGAAAATTAAATGTTGCTCTTACAGTTTACAAAAGCATAGCCTTTGAGAGCCAAAACTGGTGCTCAGGAGTTGGGGCCTCCGTGAGAATAACCTGGGAAATAACAGCTGCTTGAGGCTTGTGTTTAGGCCCTTTGTATCAAGCAATAGATTATGTTTGCCAAATAAAATGAAGAAAAAAAATGACAAGGCAGAGACTTTTTGAATTATATTATACGCCACAGAGGAATTATACGCCAATGCACGGAGGAAAGAACCTTCCTTCGTGCGCCAATGCTAAATGATGGTTTCCAACAGTCTTAGATACTGTGCTGGTTTTAGCATAAAGTTTGGTTTTAAAGCTAATTAAAATACATCGTACAAATTTTGATTCAAGGCTGTACCTGCGCAGCGTTTCCCAAAGCTCGTGTACAAAAGCTCTCTCATGGTGACCATTCATAAATACGTACTGCTTTTTATGTAACATATTCGGTTGCCAAGGTTATTATCGCGAACACGGTTCCGAACACCGCCTATCGCAGCAACCTCCAGCACCCTGGAGACTCTTATCACTCCTCACCAGTCCTGCGAGTCGTTAGGCTGCTTTTGTGAACTGACGAACCTTTTTCTCTAGTCTCCGGTCAATTTCAGCTAGTCATTTTTTTTTCCTCGTTCGGGTGATTGTCCACGACAGCGTCAATCATAACGCACAAGGAGCGCGAGTCTCTAGCGGCGAAGCAGCGCACCATTTCGTCTTCAAAGCGAAACTGCGCGGCGGAGCCGTCTGCTTCAACGCGCCGCGTACGCAACAGGGTCAAGTTGTACTCCGCAGTGCCTGCCAAAAGGTGAATTGCCTACCATCGCAGCCCTCATTACGTCAGAAAGACATCTAACTTCGTGTGTCACGCATGTCAGATCAACGGTAGAGCACTTTTGACGAGGACAAACAGGGACATGAAATACAAGACACTTTGTTCTCCTCAAAAGTGCGCTACTTCACCTGTACGGTACGATGCTCATTCACCAACTAGACCAGCTTTGAACGCTATCGCACTAGGGCTGTGTTAACAACAGCCGTATTCACTCGACTGGCACAAGTTCGAGTTTTCTCCCCCCCCCCCTTTTTTTTTTCTTCCATCCGGTCTTAGTTTTCACTATAGCGCGCCTGAAATAATTTGTCACACATATAAAGGTCGTATATCTCGTGTTGTAAGCAGCATTTGTTTAGTTATTTATATATATATATTATTATTACTACATTTCTTTTCAGAACGAAACTGAGGGCTCACGGCTGCAACATCGCTCATTTGAGCCTCGTCTCACAAGCCGACAGTTTGTTGCACGACGGCGGAAAGTCGTACGGCGGTGAGTTCGTCGAGACTGTACTCGAAAAACGTTCCCGTTTTTCGCAGCCCCCGTGTCAAGTGCGGCCGAGTGAAGTCCGGTTGTATCTGGACGTATCTGGCTTTTGACACGTCATTCGCGTGCGCCCTGTAACGAAGTGTGTAAAGAAAGACCGAGATACGTTTGTCCACACTGCATTCGAAGGCACATTTTCCTCTCTCTCTCTCTCTGCTTCTCTTTCCTTTTTTCGCCGGGCACTGCTATCTCTCGGTTTGCTTCTAATCTTTATTGCAAGGCTTTGGTCACCTTTTCGCGCGGACACAATCTCTGAACGCTGGCGCTGTTCACAGGCAGCCCGCTGTGTCCCTCTATCACTGGTTCATAATTAAAGAGTGGCTTCAATTACAGATAATATGCATACGAGAAGCATGCACTCTTCACGTGCAAAGAAGGCTGCTCCACACGTGATATTGAGAGGTGTTCCTTCTTTTGCTTCCACTGCATAATTGTTATAGTATTTATCAGCATTTTATCTCTTCCCCTCTTCGCATTGTGAAGATATTTACCTAGAACATAAAGTATTGTCTAGAGATACTCATTATTCATCGCGTATGCCTTGTGCGAAATCGCATTATCACACTCTCTGCAAGGACATAATAAGCTGCTTCTAGATAACCAATGAGACTAGTTCGATCGAGGCGGCTTATTGTTTATGAATGTGAACTCTTCAGCATTCTGCGAAATGGCTCCTTGTTTATTTCAGTGCATCCACCTGTGTAAAAGTTCACGTTTTGACTAACCGAAGTCTATTGCAAGCTGAAAATGTCGATTAACATATCTGTCAATCAGCTATTCGGGTCTGAGTGCTATTTCATGAGGGCGTGATACCTTTCATAAGTGTTCATCTCAATCCGACAGCCTTTATGCAATTGTGTTTGCATAAAACAGACAGTGGGAAAAGGATCACTCTAATGCAGAGTTCAGGCTGTCGGACTGAGATGAACACATTTATGAAAGGTGTCTTCATAAAATAGCGTTCAGTCTCAAATTGCTTATTGATATAGATATACTCATCTACATGTTCTCTGTTTATAAAATACTTTGTCTTCAAACAGTTTTTCGTCTTTTGCATTCTGCAATAAATAAATATTCGTTTGCCCTATTAATCGAGCCTATTTGGAGATATCGGACTTCCAATAAGTAAAGATATCATAATTATTACAATAATTAAAATCATGGTAGTGGAAATGATACATATGCGTTATGCCGCTTATGTTAATGATGAAGAAGGCTAAATGTCTCATGACTCAGTGATTAAAGTAGGTATAAAATAAGAAACGCGCACCCATTGTCTCATACCCAAAGACGTACGTCGTTTCAGTGGTAATGGCTGGGGTTGGAACACTCAGTCCCCCCTTTTCCCCCTAAAAAATTCAATAGATAGGTAGCTCTTCTTCGAGTAAATTGGCGCCAAATCCTAAATCGGCGGGAAATTAACGGTTAAATTACATAGGAGTATTCCGGAAAATGCTTGAGTTAACCTAAGAACGATCATCTTATAATGTCATCGAAAGAAGGAACGCGCGATTCGGGTGACGGGCATGGCAATACCTTTTTTTAACTATATTTTCTCTTTCTATCCCTGTCGAGTGTGTCAGCTGAGATTTCTTGGGGGAAAATATTGTGGCTATTCGCTGTATTGCGCAGTGTATCTCACAAAAACGTTCTTGGTGAAAAAAAAGAAGCTTACTGTTCACGCGACACACTTCCGAATGTCGATGACACGCGTGAAACATACACGGAAATAAAGTTATTGTAATATTTATATTTTGTTGAAATGCAGCAAACGTTCGACTGCAGGGCGTTTGATGAGTGGTCTTTATTTGTAATGAAAAATCTGTAAACAGGAGCTGTGTGGAGCCGATGTTTCGACAAGCTTCTCAATACGTCGGCTCGACACGACTCCCATTTACGCATTTTTCATCGCAAGCTTCAAACTCCCCCCTCCTACCATGTTTAAATAATGGTGTTTATAGCTAATGCGGGCAAGACTTCGTTTTGATCTGTTGTAATTTGCCAAAATTTTTCTAGAGTGAGAATTTTCACCAAATACAAAAAAAAAATTACCGCCAATTTTGCTATTGATACTGGTACATTCCATTCTTGAGCGTGTGTGTTTGAAAAAGATGCCAAAAAATGCCGGTTTCAGCCAGGCGCAGACAGAAATATTTTTCTGACAAAGAAGAGGGGGTGTCAAAACACGTCTGTTTCAGCCAGGCGCAGACAGAAATATTTTTCTGACAAAGAAGAGGGGGTGTCAACAACACGTCTGTGTGTGTGCTTGTGTTTGTGCGTGTGCGAGGTGTTCACACGCTTGATAGTTTTGTTTCAGGAAACCGAAGGGGATCAGGACTAAAGACACGAGCATGCGCCTGGCTGAGGCCCTGTCTCATTTTTTACAATCAGTGCTCGGCAAGCGATATAATGAAACAAATTGAAAAAAATTTTTGGAGCGAAACTTTTTTAGGTGCATTCCGCAGCACCGCCGTCGCACAGGTGCGCTCCCGCTGCGCGGCACAGCGGGAGCGAAGGCGCGCACTGACACGCTCACTCGTTCCCCGTTTCTGACGCTCCCCCCATCCGCTCCCCTTCGCGAAAGCCAGCAGCGAGATCAGGAGCACCTCCGTTTGCGTCCCATTTCTAAGGAGCTTCGCTCATCGGCTGTATTCGTACCCGGAACAACCACTAGTTTTTAGGGGCGAGGCTCTTTATGGCGTGGCTTGTGCTTCCCTTGTTGAATTGCGTGACCACCGGTGTCACATGCCCAAAAGAGCGGTCCTTAGAATGTCCACTGGATGGCGGCACTTTTATATGGTGAACACGTGATGAAAAGATGTGCGATGGCTGTACTTGGAGTGTTCACTAGATAGACGGACGGACGAGCGGACGGACAGACAAACAGACAGACAGACAGACAGAGGGGCGGACGCACTGACGGACGGACGGACAGACAGACGAACGAATGGGTAGACGGAAGAACGGACGCATGCACGGACGGAAACAATAATGAATGAACGGACGGTAGCATGGACGGACTGATAAACGCTCTGCCCCACCAGTCATCATTCACTCGGTCGATATGCTGTTTTTGTTCTGTTTTGAGGGTAGGGGGGATCAAGACCCTCACCTCTCTTCTCATATCCGCCAGTGGCCGGTTTCGGTCTAGTTACAATCGTCATGCATTTTTTCCGCTCCCCACGGAAATATGGACATACGCGCATTAGAACTTTCTATTGGAATGGCGTTCAAGTTTTTGTGAATAATTCATTTTTATAATAGTATTACACGAGAGACATTATTTCTCGAAGTTTGCACCTGCAAATTCGACATATATAAAAGTTCTGCGTCGCAACAGCACCGCAAAGCAGGACCGTTGTTGCGCGCATTGCCAGGCTGTGACGGCGATTCAAAGACATGTGTTTGCCAGCCATGGTACCTGAGAAGTTCTGCGCTGCGCCGCCCTTCAAAATGCGGCCGCATGACGATCCCGCGACATTTCGCAAAAGTTCTGGCTACGCTCTGAATACGCGTATGCTGTTTTAAAGTCCACATGCAAGGCTTCGCGAGATGAGGGCGCGGCGCCGCGTCATGAAGTCACGCACTGACGCGCTGCAACGAATAGGTGTGGCCAGGACTACGCGTCAGTGCCTGGCTTGGATGGATGTATGGATGGATGGTAGTGTTACTGTATATACTATCTGGTAGCATATACAGTAACTCTAATGGATGCATGCTATTAGCGCCCCCTTTATAACGGGGTGGTGACATGTATGCCACCAGGCCTCGAAAAAAAAAAAAAACGAGAACTTTCTCTTTATTTTGGCCTAATGCCTTATCTACTAGTCGATTAAAATCATATTACTATGACCAAGAAAAATATGAATTCACTGTCTATCTCTCTGCCTCTTCAAGCAGAATTAACTCATTTTCCCCACTATTTCTACTTTATTCCTACTTATTTTCTACTTATTTCTACTTATTTCCCACTATCTTTTTTTCTGCCACCAATACTGTGCTGACTCGGCATAGCGCCCTTTCTCTCCGTAGCTAGGGAGAGGGCACGACTCCGAGTCTAAACGCCACACGCGTTTAGAAACGCGTGGTAGATGACATGTTGCATGGCAACAACAAAGGGCGCAAGCTTGTGCGCAAGCGAGTAAACTGCAGGGATGTGTTTAATATGACAAGCTCCTACTCTTGTCTCTGAATTAAAATGAACAGCGTAATAAACACAGACCACGCCCCATAAAGAAAAGAAACGTCGCAAATGGTGTTTGCGTAGGCCCAAATGAAGTTTTTTTTTTAATATCCCACTCTTGTATGCAGGGTCATGTTGCAGGGTCACGTGCACCTATGTAGTCTTTGTGTTTTCCGGTTTTTCGCTATTGGCTGCTTGAGCCCAGCACTTCCGGGCGATGAGCGACGGTTTCCAAATCTGGAGAACCAAGCGATTGCGCGAAAACGAGCACGCGACACGTCGCGCGAACGCCCTGTTTCGTCGCTCATAGCATCGCTCGTCGCTGTCGCGTGCATTTTCGCGCTTATGAGGTTTGCTCTTAAGGGCCAAACCTCATAAGCGCGAAAATGCACGCGACAGAGAGTCTCGATCCGTTAGACACGACCGCCATCTGGCAGTTGTCTTCGAAGACTAAGGAAGGCGTGCGCGCCTGTCTCGGGGAAAGATAAGCGCCCGTCTTGACAGGCGTTGTTGTGACAAGGCGTTCGCGCGATCGCTCGATTCTCCAGATTTGGGAACCGTCGCTCATCGCCCGGAAGTGCTGGGTTCAAGCAGCCAATAGCGAAATACCGGAAGAAACAAAGACTACATAGGTGCACGTGACCCTGCCCGAGTCACGTATGCGCAACAAGAAATAACGCAACGTTTATTACACATATGCATATAAAAAGTGCTGCAACGCAATAATAAACACTTTCCGTTTCATTACACAACAATATATCTTATTTTTAAATTGCATACCGCTTGCCTCCCCGTCCCAACGTGGGAGCGGCCCGCGATTCTACCCCTATAAAACGGGGGTGGAATCCTTCAGGACCCCAATAAAAGTTTTTCATCCATCCATACCGCTTGCTACGCGGTTTTCTTGGTGCGAGTAGACGGCCTCATGCCAGCAACAGTGGAATTCGCTCGCCGAAGCCGTCGCGTGAATGAGGTTTGCCTGCGCTAGCGACTGATCGCGCGAAGCCGATCTACGTCGCGTCGCTTGTTGCTGTCGCGTGCGTTTTCGCGCTTATGAGGTTTGGCCTTAATAGTCGGCTATGGCGCACTATCGTTTGTGCGAATTCAGCACTAATGTTGTTGTGAGTTCCGGCTCCGTTTCATGCGCTCAGACTCGTTTCTTTTCCCCCTCTATTCTTCAACTTCACTCGTGCGCAAAGGTTATCTTGTTCGCACTCGGTCACTGTACTTGCCGTTTCCCCGTTGAGAATTATTGAAGATATGCCAGCCAAAGTGATGTGATTCAAAGAGGGTTGTCTGCTAGTGGAAATGGCGCAGCGAAGTTACTTAATCATGGCTGTAAACGTTATTGGCGATTACCGGCGAGTTTTTATTTTTCTTGCGTAACATTTCAAGTCAACAAAAACTGTCTACTGCATTGAAATTCTCCAGTTTGATAAACGCAAATATTCGCCGATGAAGCGCTCTGTGTAATAAGGGTACGTTTACAATGGCAGCGGTTTTCCTGTCCATATCTGGCGAGGTTGTAATTGCGTTATCGGTCTGTTGTTCCGCCTTTGGCCATTCGTCAACAGTACCCCCGTGGACATTGTTTTTCCCGTGCACCCGTCGATACACACGTCTTGTAAAGTGGCGACAAAAGCAGTGGCTCGATAAGAACGTGGAAGTGCGTCAGTGTTCGCCATTTTTGTCCGATATGGCCAGGGGGTGTATGGCGGACATGCGGACGATACGCTGAAACCAAGAATGAGCCCAGCTGCTAGATATTTCCATTGTCGGAAAAGCACCTTCTGTGGATTCCAACGCTATAGTTTAACGGTTTATCTCAAATCTTTGTTTACGCACCGTCGGTTCGGACACCATGCACGAATTGAACGCTTCAATCGAGTTGCGCGTGAGATACTGTATATATAGGAATTCCTCAAGCGAGAGCGAAGCAATATTTCCTGGATATGAGACCCTGACGTTAATGTTCTTGTCGTACATCAGCAGGCACGAGAGACTGTATCATCACGGCGGTTCATACATTCAAGGAAAGAACCACTGCAGTTCGCGGTACCAGCTGAGCTTATAGTTTCGAAATAGCGTAGCACGAGCGCGACCTTATCGCAATTCCATCCTGTCAAATTTCCATCGTCGAATGTCATTGCGTGCTTCGCTATCGAAGGATATCACGCGCCATGAGCGCCCAATTAGTGAGCTAAACTGGAAAAAAAGACAGTATCCAGTATCCAAACGCACACTCGTACTCTCAGTCTCCGCCACTCGCGAGCGATTCCAGGAAGATTTATATTTCTACCTCGTCGCAGCCTGTTTACAAATGTCGGCGAATGTATACAAGGCCGATCAAGCGCACTGCGCACAATGGCGGGTCGCTCTCTGGTCCCTGACGTCATTCAGGGCTTTCTCTTATCGGGGTCACAAAGGGACACGCGCGGCGGATGAGAGATGAGAAAGCCGTTTACGGTTTTACAGCAGCACGGTGAGCATGCTCAGCGCACGTGTGAGACGGTTGTCCGGAGATAAGACGAACTGGGACGTCCTTGGTTCTTCAGTCCGTAGTACGGGAAAGACGCGTGGCCGTGCGTCACGTCGAGGTCGTGGCATAGAGTAACATATGTCGTGGCACGCAGTCGTTAAAAACAGATACGCGTACCCGGGACGGGTTTGGGGCGTCACTTGCGTACGTCACAACCTCCACGGTTCTTCCATCCGTAAAAATGTCGCATATATGGCCAGCTGCTCCCGCTTCTTTTCTTTATGGCCGAAGAGCCTCCCAGAAAATGCCTGCGCGGCTTTTTTTTTATGCGTTTGCAACGAGACTTAATTGTTCCAAAACAGTATACGTGGTTTGTTGGGAAACGAAGAAGGCATTGTTTACTGCAGCCCTTGCGGGAGCACGGCTCAGCCCCATGTACGGGATGGGAGAATTAAAGGGGGATAAAAAATAGTGGAACGATAGAGATGAAGAAATCGGACAAAGCAAGTGACAGAAAGAAGAAGGAGATATGATAGGAAAGATGGAAGCCGGTCGATGAAGTCTGAGGACGGGGCACCGCACGGCGAGAGCTACACGGAAATCGCGAAGGGTGAACCAGTCGGCGAGAGCTACGATGAGTTGCTCCAAGGGTTTACGGTTGTGCCGCTCGCGGCACCATGCCACCATCTTAAGGCCCGACCGCAAGTACGCGTTACGACGCGTCAGTGCATGGCGTGCCGTCTTTCTCTATGCGCGCTCTCCCTTTCCATAGGAACGCGATGCCGCCTACACGCCATGCGCTGACGCGTTGTAACGCGTACGTGTGGTTAGGGCTTTAAAATGTCTCCTTGGAGCTAATATGGCGGAACCACTGACATCCAGTTGAGATGGGCGGAGCTTCAACCGCCTTGTTAGTGTGGGTGTCATTAACGTTCAAAAGGTGCACCAATTAAACTTAATTTCTCGCCAGCTATGCGATAGCACCCCTGTAGATTTCCTAATCTCCTGTATTGTCAGATAAAATAATATTGCTTAAGCGCAGCTCACTTTGAGAGTGAAGGAAAGATACTATACAGTCAAGGAGAAAAAACAGACAGTGTGAACGCTATCAATATCATTTTATCATGCACCAACTAGCCCAGTCAGCAGCACTTGTATTGTCAGCTTCGATTGGCCCAGAGGAGAGCTCAGCCCATATGCATGCGCACGGGGGGAGGGGCGGCCACCCCTTCTAGTTACCTAAAGGAGGGCACAATGTCAGGCCCATATACATTCACATAGAAAGCTCGCGTAGGGGACGCACTGCGCCTCGAGGGGGGACGGCATCGTCAGCCCCATACATTGACATAATAAAGAGGCGGGAGGGGGGGGGGGGTTGCGAGAAACCTTCGCCCCTGCCCCCCCCCTCCTTGAAGGGGAACCATGGGCATGCCTATGGCGCAGCCTCTAAAAAAAAGCCACAATGATTGATATTGATATGTAGGGTTTAGCGTCCCAACACCACCATATGATTATGAGAGACGACGTAGTGGAGGACTCAGGAAATTTCGATTACCCGAGGTTCTTTATCTGAGTACATGGGCCCTCAGCATTTCCGCTGTCATCGGAAATGCAGCCACCGCAGCCGGGGTTCGATCCCGTGACCTGCGGGTCAGCAGCCGAGTACCTTGGCCACTAGACCACCACGGCGGGACAAAAGCTACAATTTTACACAGTTTAGCACTAATGTTGCCGCTCAGCAGTACTGGACAATGAATGTACCGCTCTTATGGCTTAACTTTCCAAAGTGCTTTACATACAGTGAAACAATATAAACAAATGTTTTTGGATGTACAGGAAAGTCATCAAATTTGTTGAGCTGCAAGCTTGGAAGGAAATTAATAGAACCTTGCATTTCTAGAACTCATGAGTGATTGTGCAGAGGAGGAAACATTGAGTAGGGCTGTGCTTTAGCTTATAGTTGCTAGTCTTATTATGACACATCGCAAACAGATTTGCGAAAAACGAGAGAAAGAACGAACGGTCCCCACTTCCAGACAGGCACAGTGGTGTCGCTGCATCTTGATGTGGAGCTTTGCTCTTGATGGGGAATTTGTGCCATCTTTACTAACAGTGTACAATATCACAAAGGAATATTAACAGCTTAGTGGCGACTGTGCACTTTTTGAGTAGAAAGCTGTTGCCTTCTTTTAGTAAGATTTTTGATGAAACAATACTGAATATGTGCTACGAATTGAGTGTTTCCAGAAGTCAGCGAAACAATTGCGTAATTTTGCAGAGATACAGTAAACAACAACAACAACAAAAAAAAAAAAACCTGCCTATCCAACAAACTTTAAGATGTTCTATGATATCCAAACTGAAGTATAAGATCTGTTGGATGAGCTGCACTGGCAATAAAGATCACCGTGTCATGTAACATTATCAGAGATTCTGCTGCTGACTGTTGAGACACAAAAAAATAAAGTCAGTTTTTTTTTCTGTCTGTTTTGTTTTCAGCCATGGCCTCCATACCATACACAATGCACTCTGCCGTGAATCTGCACAGAAAGCTCGCAGAAGATCAGACAAAAAATGTTGGTGTCATCTTTGAACCACCGACCAGCAGTAAGTTCCACCTAGATCAACAAGTCCAGTAGATCACTTGTAAAAAAAACTTGCGTATCTTGATTTCATACCCCTCTAGAAGAATTTAATTTGAACTTCATTTTTTTTTTGCACTGTGCAGCTGTTGAGACAACACTGCCGAAGTACAACCCGAAGCTCATGAACAGCATCTGGGGTCTCTACAACCGCTATGCTCCGCACTCCTTCCAAAAGAACTGCGAAATCCCCTGCTGCTCCGTGCCCGGGATTGCTGGCGTCAAGGACAAGTACGGGACCTTGCGTCACAATTTCTATAGATGTCTCACGAATGTGCTACAATCATTTCTTGAAGAACCACTGTAAATCAAAAGAAGCTGAGATGTGCTAATAACTTACTCATTTACAATACCAGAAAAGCCACTGCATATGTTACTAGGGGAGGAGGCTGGAGAAAATATGAAAGATGCAAAAACTGAATATGAGTACAGTGGTGGCATTTCTTTGACACTAAAACACCAGCTCACCTTGACATTAACAGATGCCTAATGCGCTTGCTCGGGCCCAATTAGTTTAGGAAAATATGGACTACATTACGTTCAGGAAACAAAAACTGAACAAGTTTCAAGAACATTCACTTCACAAACCTGAAAATCATGATGTTACGCTAACATACCTTGCCCGAGATTCCTGTGTGAGATAAAAAAAAACAGCTTTTGTTCCTTCTTCTGAAGCATAATTTAATTTTAAAGGACAGTTTATTTGTCTAAACTGAGTGTTTTTTTTGTGTGTGTGTTAGCTGTCTTGCAACCATAGGTCAGCAAACTCATTCATGAGTTGACTCACTCAGACCGAGATGGAGGTGTGAGTCCGAGTGAACCCGAGTGTATAATAGTTTGGTGAGTTTAAGTCTGAGTGAGCCCGGTCGAGAAAATTTTAGTGAGTCTGAGCCCGCACGAGTCCACTGGAGAAAACGTTTGGTGAGCCTGAGTTCGTGTAAGTCTTAAGCACAAAATATATTTCATAAGCAAGTCTGCATGGGCTGCACATTTCTTGCTGACCTAGGCTTGCAACACATCCGCCTGCCCCACTTCTGTAAATTTTTGAGCAAATGTACATGTATGCATGTAAGAGCATGTGTGCATGTGACCGTATGTGTGTGGCATTAGTAGTCTACCAATGCTTCATCAATGCATTTTTGCCCTCCCCCTCCAGCAAGCTTGTTGAATGATGAGTCTGATAATGTGCTTCCATTTCCTGAGAGATTTAGAATTGTTTGTGACACATTTTGTTGGTACATAACAGCCATGCAAAAAGATTGGTTATCAAAGCATGTCCTCTAATGTGTTGTAGGTGAATCACCAGTGAGAGTGAATCATAGAATCGTGCTTTCTATACATAACGGAGCACACCATGATATCTAGTCAAAGTTATAATTGGTATACATCGAAGATTAGAAAACTAGGCAACGTTCAAGTTACACGAGACACGCGTGTATCTAAGACTGGCAGAGATAAGCATATCAAAGCAGTGCTAACTTATCTTAACTCTCACAAACAGACAAAAATTAGCAAAAGTAAAAGCTGCCACTGGAAGCTCTCCTTGAATAAAAGGAAACGAAGATAGAATAGAAAATACAATGAATGAAAGCAAAGGTCAAATGGTTTGCATGGTTATGCATGGTCAGTCCTGTATCCAGCAGCCGTGCCTGTACTCCAAGCACTGCACGAGCCGCTACACATGAAAAAAGACTGCACATATTCAGACAACAGGGAAAGCTGTGGATGCAATGAAATGGCAAGAGGTTGTTGCAGACCTCCTCAGTGAAAGGCCTTCTTCAAAGAGCAATCACTAGCGTGCTCGATTTTAAAAAGCCTACCACAGGGGGATCACCTGTAGTGGTACTTGCTATTTATTGTTCAGCCTGATCTAAGAAAACTGTTATGAATAGCATGGTGCCCATGGCAAGCGTCTAGTAAATCACAGTTGCAGTTTGTTTCACTAAATGCGCAATTTGACACAGGCATACCAATGAGGAAACTAGATCTAATACTTAGCTCCTTTGTATTGCAGGTCATTTGGACTGACCCTCTGGAACCGCCTGCACTGAGGTGATTCATGTCATGCTTAACTGTACGATGAAATGAAAAGCAGACTGATTCCTGAAAATTTCCATAAAAGAAACTGTTATATTGACTACTAAACAAACGAATCCATCTTCAGCCAAGCAATGGCCCTGGCTAATCTGTTGCATTAAAAATTCTTTCAATCAATTGATTTTTGTCACCAGAAATACAATACAAGGATACAAAATATATACACAGGTCTTTTCATATAACTTGCCTGGTAAGTGGCTAGTAGCTTTCAGTGATAAAGGTCCTAAATTACTGCATTGGATTGCACCAAATAAAACATAATCTTTCACTGCAAGGCCCTCATCATATCTGCACTTATAATAATAATGGTATAACGACGCTTTAATATTCAGGATGATGCAGATGACCTAGAATCTTTAAATAAGTTTGTACAACTTAGTGCCGAGCAGTGACCTATAATGTCCATTTAATGATAATTGCACATTGAACTAACTAGAATGAAGTGTTTTTTCTGGACAAGCAGTAAAAATAAGCAAATACAGCGTATCAGTGTTTCTAGTTTCACTGTCATTTAAAGTGCCACTTGTCAATTAATTCACTGTCCTTTGGATGTGCTTGCCTTCAATCTAACTGAAGCTCTAGAAAAAGAAAAATTGCAGTGACTGTTCTTCTGTTTTTGTTCCTTTTTTCCAGCATATGGCTCTATACACCCCGGTAGCATGAAGGAGCATTACAGCACTCACAGACCAAGAGCGCAACTGTGGTTTTTTAAAGGTTGTGTAGTACAAATCAGGTGATGTAGAAATAAAGTGTGTGTCATTTATTACCCACTTTGCAAGGCCTTTCTTTGTTTTATAGCTAAAGGCAAGCCTCCAACTCCAAATGCAATGACGGGGGTATGCATATTTGATTTCCTTTCTTCATGGCGGCTCACTGATGCAACGAGCCTAATTTCGATAGTCAGTTAATTCACTATAAAAGGAAAGTGAAATCAATGAGATTTGAACTTGGGTAAGGAATGCCTAGATATAGCAATTTCACGTTACACCAGAAATAACTTACATTTACTTATTTATTTAATATACCCCAAAGGCCCTCAAGAGAGGGCTTTACATGAGGGAGTGGGCAAACAATAAAGATTTAATAAAACAACGATTCTATGGTATTCCTAAATGTACCTGTGTTGGAATGGTCGACGACATTTGAGGGAAGATCGTTGACATGACAACTACACGATAGTTCTATGTAAGTTGCGTTATGAGTCTGGCTACATTGTCGGTCAAAATAGTCTCACTGCTGCAACTAGGAACCTTTTTCCAAAAAAATCTTATGACCACTTTTGTCCAGCCACGTGGAAGAAATACACCTAGACAAGAATTCATGAAGAGAAAAACACAGCAGTGGAAAAGAGAGAAAGGGAAAAAAGGAAAACAGTGTAACAAGAAAATATTCGATAGAACCACAAGGAGGAAATTGAAAATGTGTAAAAGAAGGTTATTATTATGTATAACTGATAGGTTAAAAAGAAATAAAACTGAAACGAAGCAGATCAGTAGAGAAGCTGTCACAAAATGGCTTCTTAAGGTGCTATAAATTTGTACGCCAGACTATGCATAGAACAGTAGCTCAAGATTAGTGAAAGTAGAAACCAAAATGGGCACCCTCCTATATCTGCCGTAAAATTCCGAGCACATGCCCCCCTTCCCTTTTTTTGGGGCGGGGGAAATTTGAAGTATGTGGCCTTTTCTGCCTTCCCACCATTTTCACTGTTTCATTAAAAGTTTTTAGCCGCCTGACGACGGCGAATGAATGCAGTAAATGCATGCATATTCAATACAGCATTCCATTAGAAGCACTAGTGTACATTTTTTGTTCTTAGTATCTCCTCTGATGCCACCTTGATTTGATATCTATGACCGAGCAAGGGCCCCCCTTGAAATGTAGCTGAATTATCCTTCAGCATATGGCGTGGGTGGATGGGTGGCGCTTGCTTGGGTTTTTATTGGTACACTATTTAAGACGTGGCCTTTTCAGTGGTCCAAAGTTTTGTAAGCATTGTACTTTCAACTTTTCAGAACTTCTGGTCCAGTTTAAACTGTTAGGGAAGGAGCAGGAATTTCACCAATGTTTAAATTTCGAAGAGACAATGGACTTAGCATAGTAGCACAACAAAGCATTTCTTCCACAAACCATGTATTCCAGATGAAAAACAGCTAACCGATGACATGTCATGATCATGGGCGCAATTATATCGCGTGTTGCTCCAAAAGAAGGTAATGCTTTGGAGTCCTGTTATAGCACATCTCAGATTCATATCAAATCTTTACAAATAATAAGGCAATGCTCTGTAGTTTCAGCAGACATGTCACAAAGGCTAATCAGAAGATGGTTAGGCCACAACCTTGACCACAAAATTTATAGGGTGGCACAGTTCTATGGTTGAATGTCTTGCATAGTTTTTAGAGTATTACATCCAAAGCATGAAAATAAATGAGGTGTAGCCCTGTTCAAGAATTTTCACTACATGACTCCAAAAAGAAAAAGCCTGTGGCATGAAGTTCAAACATACTGAGTACTACACTTGGTGAATAATGAAGAGTTGTACTGAAAACAACCAGGCAACTTTGTATCACAGAGCTGTAAAAAGTTTTATTCACCAATGGTCAAGCACTTTACCTTAAGGAACAACATGCATGCACTGCTGGGGAAAAACAAAAAAACGAACACTACTTGCGCTGCACCTTGATCATGCATTACTGGGCGACTCGAGAGCCTTTTTACTCCTAACGTCGGCACGCTTGTCCTTCTTTTGCCACACACCCGTCTCCCGAAACTTGCTCCTTTCCCTCAGGTACTCTTCTCTGCACATATGTTGGAACTCGGGATCTTCATACCTGGACACAGAATCAGCATGCCATATCGTTATAATATGTGGTAAGCACACAGGGTGTCCACGAGGTGATCATTGTATAGGCGCTCAAATCTAGAGGTGTGAATATATAAAAATATTGAATCAGATAGTAGTGAATTATTGGATTCAATCTCCATATCGGTGAGCCACTATTCGTAAATACAAATATTTATAAAATAGTTCACAAATATTTCAAAATGTAGATTTCACCAAAATAAACAATAAGATAGTGCAAAAGTGCCATAAATTTTGTCCTTGCGAGCAGTTCAGTGGGCATCCAAGCTTGAAGAGCCAGCCTCAACTGGCTCTAACAATGATCATTCACTCTTTTTGAAAAGTGTGCATACGAAAAATCTGCTTAATATTGGTTATCAATGGTTAATTCGTACATTTGATCCTTAAATATGAGTACTAGGATAGAGTAATTTAAAGGGCCCCTAAACTACTCCGAGGTCGAGATTTAGTAGTGGTGTGACAGTTGTGCTGAATTCTACAAGAAAGACGTAGCCGTGACAATTTTTTCAAAGCGATGCCGTAATAGTGGAGTCGCATACATAGAAATGTAGTGATTACTCGTTTCACTCTTTCCTTCGTTACCTTCTGTTTGCCAGCTGGTTTCCTCTTCCAAAGCCGCTTTCCCTCTTTGCCGAGTGCCCCTCTCAATAACACGTGACATGCATCATCACCGATGCACTCATAAGCAGTGCGTTCTTTTGGTTGTAGCAACTACGTTCCTCTTGGCTAACTGCTGTTGTTACCATGCTGGCATGGACCCTGTGTTGTGCGCATGCCTTCAAAGACATGCTGTACCAGAATACCTCCGCTCGAGCAGCTGCTCGCAGGCTTCATAGGTTCCCGTTTGACCGAGTGCAGCATCGCTTGCCAACAGCATCACAGATTCAACATGCTGATGTCACTCACGATACAGTAGGGTCAGGGGTCCCAGAAAGGAGGAAGGATTGTTTTTTGGAATTTGTGGCACATCTGCAGCCTGTAGCGCTGCCACATGTGGCATCACTGATCGTGACGGCATTCGTGATCTAACACGATGCGCGCATTCACTTGCAATGTTTAGAAGAATGTCGGAAGTGGTTTAGAGTCCTTGAAAAGCTATTGCTGATTATACTGCTGAAAACTTGTAAACTATTAGAAAATTATTTGTTCGATTCAAACTGACTTACTTGGAGAACTGTTCGATTGATTCTGAAGATCACTATTTGCACAAACCTACTCAAGCTAACTCCAAAAGTGATGGAATGCAATGCACCAATAGAAACCATACCACAACATTTGAATGTGTACAATTTTCAATCCTTTAGCTCCCTAGAACTTTGAAAATTATGCCAGAACAGGACTCCTGCTATAAATGAACAAAGTAAGGGTAATATTAAGTGTTCAATTTTCTTTGTCAGACACAATATAATTGAGAACTTACGGGCAACCAAGCCAAGGAAAATATAGGAGATGTTATTTTGTAGTAAATGCGATATACATGTCAAAAAATTCAAGTGGAATAAAAGATAACTACCCACCAGCATGGACTGAATTTGCAACTTCAGACTAGTGCATACGATGCTCTACCAATTGACCTATGGAAACGGCCGTCCTACTGTCCACTTTATCGGGTATATCTGTGCATTTAAACCTGGGAGTGTTACTCAAAGGTTTCAGGTTTGGTTCCTGCTGGCAGCAAGTTATATTTTTATCCGCTTTAATTTTTTCAAACATATGACAATTACTATAAATACCATCTCCTATACTTTCCTTGGATTGATTGTTTGTTAGTTCTCATTAATATCAGATGGTGAGCAATACATGGCAATTAGATTCTAATTAACCAATGTATGATGATTTGTACGTACTAAAGAGAAAACTGAAGTGAGTTTTTTGTAAAAGCCATATATTCCCACTAGCTTCACTCTGAAAACTAAAACGATATGTGAAAGAAGAGAACTGCAACACCCTTAGCAGAGGCCCACTAGGGACAGGACTGTTCTTGCCTCGTGACACAATGAAAGTGCAAAACTCACCACTTTTTCAAGCATGCCTTGAGGGCATTGTTCTCTTGCCGGCACTTGAATGGTAGCATCAAACCTTCTCTTTTGCTGCATTCACCAAATTCTAAGCAAAGAAAAGCAGACAATGTATGATATATGGAGGCACAAATTTGCACATGGAATCAGTAAGCAAGGAAACCAAAGGACCATACCCCAGTGACCCCACATTGTCCTATAATCGAAAGTGTGGATTGGAAGATTCACTTTACATGTCACAGCTCAGTACAATGCAATGACTCAGTACAATATGCATCTGTTCTCAAGTGTAACAGAGAGAATTGCTAATCTGGTGAAATGTAGTTGATATCATGAATTACAATTTTGCTTTCCTAAAGGTTGTGTGTAACAAAACCATGATATGACTATGAGCCATGCCATTTTGGGGGACTCCAGATTAACTGTAACACCTTGAGGTTCTACTGATATGGTCCAACTACATGTGTGTGGCTCAGCTTAGAGTAAACAAGTTGACACAAAGAGGCAAGGCACGGTTAATTACCCAAGGGCAGTGTTTATCTGGCAAACTAGTCTTGTTGAGGCTAATGAGGTGGATTCATGAAGTGCGAAAGCGTCATTAGCCTAAGTGCTGCTAAATCTTACAAAGGAAACTTGCTAGGTAGGTTTTCACAGATGGACTTATCTTTGATGTTCTTGCACTTTCCTGTAGTCAAATGATTTGGCTGCAATCTGCGATCTACACAGACCTCCCGGTTATCTTTCACAATACGTAAACTTCTGGTTAGCTCTGATGAAAGAGCAACTACCTCGGGAAGACACTGGTTCAGGGTTCAATCCCACACCAAGTAATTTTCTTTCATAAAAAAGCTATTTCAAAGAAAAGCAAGTTTTCTTTCAGCGAAAACTATCAGGGTATTCTTCGCAGCTTGCTACGTTCTAGAGAATAACACCAGTTTACTTTCAGGAATATATATCAGTATATTTTCATCAGTTATTAAAAGGCAAAGGCGCTAAGTAGTGGTGCCTAGAAGAACAACGAGCATACAAGGTTCCGTGATGATGGGGGCGGAGCTAGGAGGGGGGGGGGGGCATGGGGAGGGCGCAAACCGTAGCATCCCCCTTCTTTTTTTCCGCTTAGCCCCCTGGACGAACTCGCTTGTCGGGGGTACTCCTAACGCCGTCCCTGGCGTGAAGATATTGTTTTGTACAAGAACAGTGATCTAGGTTCACAGTCCTTTACACGTGAATGTGCCCTACCCAAGTCCGTGCTCGGCTATACAAGCTATTATGTGTCTTTTTTTGCGAGATGAACTCCACGCAGAACGCACGTACTTTCAACGAGATCCGCACACTTTTCGTCGCGTGCCTTGTCTCTCATCTTTTGAGGAATTAGGACCTCAACTTCTACTTTCCTCAGCCGTCGATCATTCGGGTCACCTGCAACGTATGCGATAAAGATGTGTTATTGTAACAATCGCCATGACACGCTTTACATTTCAGACGGCATCTGACGAGCAATACACACCCAAACCATGCGGTCCCCCAGAAAACCCTTCAGGTAGCACCGAAGCTGCGGCGTGTTCATGTACTTGCGACGACATTTAATTTGCGCAACTGGAACCGCGCAGTAGAGACTGCAACCAGTTGCTCCCAGCCTGCAACTGCGGTCAATACGTCCTTCGTTTTTCAGTGAAACTTTTTCAGTAGTGTGAGAGGTCACATAAGCGCGCACATTTGTGGCACAACAAATCAGTTACGAAAACGAAAGCAAGAACTGAAAAAACAAAAATACATACTGCATATAGACAAATGACATATTTATGCAGCAAAGTTACTAAAATGTGTTGAGCAGCGCTACAGTGTGTAGTGGTGACTTTTTACTTAATAAACAATTATCACTGCTTTTTAGTTAGTTGCTGTAACTAAAACTTTGTTACAATTATAATGTTTTAATATTAATTGCTTGAATAAGTGATACGGAGTAGCTGCAAAGTTTTGAGTGGCAGCGCCACCTAAAATTCGGAGGGCCACCGCGGAGTGCCGAGTCATTTCGCTGCGCCCGGACGTTTTTGTACGTAAATCTCGAACAGTTTTCGCGCTGTACGCTATTCAAAACGTTAGCGACATTAGTGTAGAACTGGGAAATGTGCATTGTCAGTTATTACGTTCGTTGATCTCGAAGCAGTCGCGAGTGACGCGATCTTCGTGTGGGTCGCGTTTGTGACGGCCGTCAAATCATCGCTGCCCGCTGCCTGAAACCATTCGTTTCTTCTTTCAGATTTTTTTATAAGCATGGACCGTTTGTTGAGATTAGGAGGGAACTTGTCCGGTCTCGGGCAGGTAAGTTGTCCATTTCCAGCCCCCAACCCTCCTAAAGTGCTTGCTGTTGAAGGGCCGCTACCATTCTCAGTTCATTTACCAATGGTCTGGTATTCTTGTTTGGTAATCGTAGGCTCCTCCGGCAAGTGATGGGCCAGTCGTCGACACTGCAGAGCAAGTTTACATCTCGTCTCTGGCGTTGCTCAAGGTATGCTAACCAAACGGCAAAACAACATCGCGTTCATGTCTTGGTTTGCGTTTCATGTTTCTAGCTGTTCAATTTTGTTGCCTTAGAAACACCGCGTAAATTGTGGGACATGTTGTAGGTGTAGTTAAGAGGTTTGGGGGTCTGGAAACTTGTTTCAGGGAGTATTTCTTTAAACAAAGTTTGGAGATTTCGAAGATATTGGTGTTTCTGATCGTCGGCATTGGTAAAGCTGCAGAGAACTCGCGTTGCCTGTCTAACCACTGTCGTATTTCCCACTAGATGTTGAAACACGGCCGAGCTGGCGTCCCTATGGAGGTGATGGGTCTCATGCTGGGAGAATTTGTGGATGACTACACCGTCAGAGTCATAGACGTCTTTGCCATGCCCCAGTCTGGAACGGTAATGTGACTCTGCATCATTCTTTGCTTTGAAAGAGAGATTTACTTGTTAGAATAAGGGCCGAGAGTTGAGGACACCGGTATGTCATCGAGCACCAGAGAGCATTTGGTTGTGCAAAAAGGCTCTGTAACAATCACTCTTAGTGACTGGTCCTTATACATGGGACCTGTCTGTGTGCCTGGGCTTGACATAGCGTACTATAAACGAAAAGTAGGAGTGCACTAATACCCTGAAAAAACCTTTGAACTCCTCTGTGTAGTTTTCAGTGAGTGAATACAGCCCTCAACTCATGTGTTGGAATAAAATAAGGATGATGATTTATTGGTCTGTTATGATGCCTTGGCTGCTAGGTTGATGTTGGTGGTTGTCTCATCACTGCTAGGTAGTTGCATGTGCTGCAACACCTCATTTCTACAACTAAATGCTGACTTATTGTAACTAAATGCCGACTCCGACAGTTTTCCACAGTAGCACCCTTCCATACCAGCCTGCACTGTGTCTTTGTACACTGGCAGCCGTCACTAATCTGTTTACAGACATTGAGCTTCATGTTCACTTGAATAGTAGCTTGATGTCCGTGCTTTTTTTTGTTTTTTAACGATACACCATCACAATTCAATGTTTACTTCAATCTGTGAACGCAGTATCTCTTGCAGCACGAGAATGACTGATTTGCTGAAGCAGCTGCTGTTCTTCACATAAGGTCCTATTTTCTATGCTTTCTGCAGGGTGTCAGTGTGGAAGCAGTTGACCCTGTCTTCCAAGCCAAAATGTTAGACATGCTGAAGCAGACAGGAAGGTATGTTGCACAACCATATTTATTGTTATTGTGTGTAAGAGTTGCTGGTTAAAACGTGTGGTTTTAAGTGTAGGCAACTCATTTAAGCTGTTTCATAGGCAGTGTTTTACAAACGGTCTTCTGCAGTCTTTCCTGGTACATTAAGAAAGTTAGAACACCCTTTTCAAAAGGGACTGCCATAAATGAAGCGCGAGATAGTTCTCATTACCCGAAGTAAGTGTTCTGTTTTTTGAGGTAACTAAGGTGGTCGATCAATGACCTGTGATCATGTCAAGTGATCAGCAATTGCTTAAAAAAATACAATATTGCTTCAGCAATCCAACTATTTTTTTTCGTTTAGGCCTGAAATGGTGGTGGGCTGGTACCACTCGCACCCTGGCTTCGGCTGCTGGCTGTCTGGCGTCGACATCAACACACAACAGAGCTTTGAAGCCCTTTCCGAGCGTGCTGTGGCAGTGGTCGTTGACCCTATTCAGAGTGTCAAGGGAAAGGTACGCTTGCTTTTACTTACCCGAAATGCAGCAAATGATATTAAAATTTGTGGTCAATGTTATTACTTTTGTGTAATGGTAAGTTTTTTTTTCCAAGGGGCTTGTTACTTTGTTGGACGCAACTAAATGGATACACCAGATAGTTATGCCAGGGAAAGTATGGGAGGCTATTAATTCTTGTCTCTGGCTGTAGTGTTGTAATTATACATTTAAATTAATTAAAGCTGACGAAAAATTATGCCTTGTTGATGGGATCCGAACTCAAACCTCAAGATCAGTCGTTCGATGCTCTAGCAATTCATCTGTGGCTAAAACTGCTTATGCAGAAGAGGTACCTCGGAAGGTTGCAAGAAATGTTGGATGTGTTAATTTTTTGCAAGAGATTGCAGAATATCCTACAACTTTGATTTTTTTTTAACTTGCATTGTGGAAGTATATGGTAAATGCCAATATTGGTGCCAAGATATGTCAAGGGTAGAAGTGTTGACAAACTGAAAATAAATGGAGTTAGTTATGCAATGTTGTTACTGTGAGAAATTCGGGGACATTCAAAATGAGAGTGAAAAAAAAAAAAAAGGCTTAGATGAGCAAGTGAGAAAATATGTCAGCTAAAGGGACACTAAAGGCAACTATTAAGTCGACTTTGATTGTTGAAATAGCAGTCCAGAAACCTCGTAGTGTTACTCTTGTAGTGTGGCAGTTTGGGCTAGTTGGTATGACATGACGATAGTTGTAGTGCGAGAACACAACGACAACAAAGGAAATAGTTATAGCGCTCGTTTCCTTCATGTCCCTTTGTCGTCATTTTGTTCTCGCACTACAACTCTCATTACTCTTGTGCCAAGGAAGGGCCCATTTTGAAATAAATCGCGTTTCAGTGGTCCGCATTGGGTTAGCATACTTTAAATTACCCGCCTCAAGAAGAACACGCACCGGACCGACTCGCGTCACTGTTGCCGTGCACAACGTTGCCCGGCTTTACTGCGCTAGTAGCAGCAGACCGAAAGCAGAGGGAGCCACAGCAGCAACAACGGCCATTGATCAATTTCCCACTATTTGCTGCAAGATTGCAGACGTTTTTTGGTTCAACTGCGCCCCGCTAGATGGCACCACCTGTCTAGTGTAACTACGCGAAAATTGAATTTTTGAACTACTTACGCCATTCCCCATAGTAACGTCTGGCGGTTCTTTTTTCCATGAATCAAACAGAAATGAACAAGCAGCATTTTATTGCATATCTTGTTGCATGGAAGGTTCTTTATTTAGTGCAGCTAGATCGATTACTTGTTATTAATTGTAGGCGGTTCATCTGATGTCATTGGAATCATTTTGAGAATAACCTACTGTGGCGCATGTGTTCTTGTGCATTTACCCTAATTTCTCGGTAAGTAGGGCACTGTTATTGATAATATTGTCCTTTTAGACATTGTCATACATTGAGCTTTCACTCTGACCTAAATTGTTATTTGACTGTGTTTCTTTAATTGACATGAATAGAATGATCTGAATATGAAGGCAATTTTCCTCATTAGGTTACCAAAATGTTTTCTTTAGCTGTTAGCCCACGTTATAAAAACTTTCTTGCTTGCTAGTTTGAAGGTAACATGACTCCTGATATACGGCTGTGTTATTGGCTCTTTATTAAGTACAAAGGAAAGCAAAATGGTTAGGAATTAACATTTCCCATTGTTATAGAGCTTGCATCACTAAGATTATTATCTCATTTTAATACACCTTGGGCCTATTGGTGCATTTGCAGTTGACAGAGTCTGTTTTCCCGATGCATTTCCTGCTACGGTTCAACTACTGTTTAAGTCTTCAAGGTCTGACTTGTCGCATTTTTTACTTGATTATGAGCTATGGTGCATAGCTAAAGAATATAAATTGCGCTCAAGAGGCTACACTTATTCTGTTTCTTCTCAATTAAACTTGTCTACACTCTGGTGTCTTAAACTCCTTTTGTTCGAATTTAGCCAGAGCAGTCACAGAATAATACATACATGACTACAACAGTTCAGTCTTTCTCAGTGAGCAGGGTTGCAATAGCTGCTCTAATTGTGCCAATTAGATTCAATTCCCCATTTTTGCACGGAGCTGCACGAAAACCATGAAATTAGCTGAAATTGCGCCAGACTGCATCAAAATGCCCGACCAGCTTGAAAATTGTCTCAGTTGCCCTAATTTCAGCGAGAAATGGAGGCCATATTGCCCACCTGCAGCTTGTGTCATCAATCAATCCAAGTGCGCAGACGTTAACCCTAAACCACGATGTAAAGTATATTCCCATTAGGTCAGGGCACTCGCGAGACGCAACTGACCAGATAATATAGAAGTGCCATGCGCCCATCGGTCTGCTGACCGTAGAGGATACCTATGGGCGGGACCACGCTACTTCAAGACAGAAATGCGTTGCCGTAGCCACCAATGCTTCGCAGGAAATACGAACTTCCTAGTCAGCAAAGGCAGCCAGGGCGTGTTAGCAACTAAAGGCATGTTAGCAACTAGAGCTGGAAGCGCGTGCTGCGTTTTTTCGCGCTCGAACCGAGTCGACGTGCTGCGAAAGCCGGCTTTACCAGTGACCACGTTGGTGACCATAGGAACAGCACATAAAATATTTTTCTGTTTTGAAGTTGCATCAGTTGCGCTGTCCTGGCGATAGATATCCGGTGCTATCACCATACCAAAGGGCGCGCGCCATTGTTACTTTATTTGGTAGAACGCGCCCTGCAAGCGAACCGAGCAGTTGTGCTCTAAACCTAAACTCATCGCGAAAAAAAAAAGAGGGGGGAGGGTGGGGGCATAGCGGTGTTACAAAATTTCTTGGCCTTTTTCTAACTTGTGCAAAACAGTGCTTAAACCACTTTTGCTGTGGTGCACTGCTGCCCTGTAAAAAAGCGTAATATGATTTGGAAGGGAATGTTGACACTATACTGACGGGATACAGCACATTTCGTTCAATTACTCGTGTTTATAGATGCATAATTGTGAGCACTAGTAAGTTCGTCGATATCTGATAAAGTTACTGGCAATCATTTGGAGTAGTTTAATTACATTTCTGCAGATTAATTTTAAGACCCACCTTTCTGCTCTCCTTGTCTAACTCCGTAATCATGAGTTCCAATTCGTCCCCTGAGTTACTCAGCAATGCAATGTCATCGGCAAAGCGCAGGTTACTAAGGTACTCTGCATTAACTCGTATCCCTAACTGTTCCCATTCTAGGCTTCTGAAAACCTCCTGTAAGCACGCGGTAAATAGCATTGGGGAGATTGTGTCTCCCTGCCTTACACCCTTCTTGATCTGCAGAAATTAATCTGCAGAAAGTGAAAGTAATGTACAACAACCCCGGAAAAGAGCAGCACTTCGAGATAGGTAATAGTGCACTTCAAGTTGTAAAAGACTATGTCTACTTAGGGCAGGTAATAACCGCGGAGCCAAACCACGAGATTGAAGTAACTAGAAGAATAAGAATGGGGTGGAGCACATTTCGCAAGTACTCTCTAATTATGACAGGTAAATTGCCACTATCCCTTAATAGGAAGGTATATAACAGCTGTATCTTGCCGGTACTTAGCTACGGAGCAGAAACCTGGAGACTTGCAAAGAGGGTTCAGCTTAAGTTGAGGACGACGCAGCGAGCGATTGAAAGGAAAATGGCAGGTGTAACCTTAAGAGACAAGAAGAGAGCAGAGTGGATTAGGGAACAAATGGGGATCAAGGATATCATAGCTGAAATCAAGAAGAGCAAATGGACATGGGCCGGGCATGTAGCGCGTAGACAGGATAACCACTGGTCATTAAGGGTAACTGACCGGATTCCCAGAGAAGGCAAGCGGGTTAGGGGAGACAGAAGGTTAGGTGGGCAGATGAGATTAAGAAGTTTGCGGGTATAAATTGGCAGCAGCAAGCACAGGACCGGGTTAACTGGCGGAACATGGGAGAGGCCTTTGTCCTGCAGTGGACAAAGTGAGGGTGGTGATGAGGATGAATTACATTTCTGCCACCCTTAAAAAAAAACTGTGTGCCAGTCTTTTTTTTTTTTTTCATCTCCCCTCCTTTACTCCTCAGTTTCATGAATCTCCTTAACTTCAAGGTTGCCAGCTTGGCAGATCGACATTTTGCATTCACGGAGTCTGTACGCAGCAATTAATAATGTGGACTTGTCATCGTTTATTCGGGAGGGTCATTCAAAGTACTACTTTTATGGAAATAGCAGTGCTCATGTCTACTGCTCATAATTTACGTGATGTTGAATGGTTTGCACATACTTCTTTTTCTAAATGTTAAGCCTTGTTCTTATAGTGCTCCGAACTTGGTCTTTCGTGTTGAAAAATGCATGTTTTTTTTCCCCAGTACCCTGCTCCTAATTTGCATTTTAGTGCTCCAAAAGTAAGATTTTGCTGCTCCGAAAATTGCTGCAAATTCTATTTCAGCTGTCACACCCCTGAGTGACTTGTATTTCAATTTGCTGATTGTCCTTGCTTTGTTTGCTGCAGTTTCTGCCACGAAATATGTTGTTCTCTCCCAGCATGCTGTGTAAATGTCACTGATTCTAATGGCTCACAGTGTGGTAGATATGGAAGCAAGTAGTACAATATATCAAGCTCTTTGATCTGCAGGTGGTGATAGATGCTTTCCGTCTCATCAACCCCAACATGATGGTGCTAGGGCAAGAGCCGCGGCAAACAACATCTAATCTCGGGCACCTGACGAAACCTTCTATTCAGGTAAGACCTACCCGAGATCATCATCCTCGGCGTAACATATGTTCTCTCCAAGTTATCTCCAGTTTACACTTTTCTTGTGTGAGGTGAGTTTGATTTGTATGTCAGCCAACTTCTAAATTTACCACTTAGAGCCTGTATTTCTCATCCCTTGCTATTCCATTGCTCCCACAAACTTGCCCCAACTTGTTCTCTGTTTGTGCCATGCACAGCAATTAGTTGCATTTAGCTACGTCATATGGAAGAACTCAGGATAGCTAGAAAATAGTGATGAGAAATGTTGAATTCTGACCAGCATTGTTACCCTGTGTTGTGTGAGAGATATTCAGAAGTGTGTGACTTTTTTTCAAAACAGGCATGAAGATGTAGATAAATGATTGTTGGAAAAAAAAGAAGGTTGGTAAATAGCCAACTGCCACAGAGTAACAAACGATTTGGAGTGCACGAAACAGACACCAGAAGACACGAGATGACATAAGAGTATGAACTACCAACAAAGGTTTATTTAACATTGCACATGTATAAACTGTGTCCATCACCGTCACACATGCTTGCACTACTTTGTAAGAAAGCACATATCTTAATCTGAAAGTTGTACACATGGGGTGCTCACTCAGGCTTTTCAACACAGTTTGACACTTTTGATGGTGATGATGGCAGTGCTGGTGACAAGGTGGTGGTGGTGAAAACGTATTTATTTATTTATTTACATGAAATTTTCTGGGGAGAAGCTCCGAGTAGTCGGAGATGCTTGGCTTGCGGTGGGGAAGCCCTTAGTCCAGGGCTCCGCTTGCAGCAGCCGCTCTGCGGGCCGGGTTGATCAGACTCAACTGATCTTCCAGGTTCTCGCTGGCCAGCAGCTCCTCCCATCGCTCCGCTGTTGGATTTTGTACTGGTTGTAAGGCTGTAATGTAATGGCCTGGCACTCCCACATGACGTTGTACAGAGTGGCTTTAGCTGAACACCATGGGCAGAGAGGAGAGTATGCCGAGGGGTGCATTTCACTCAGGATGCGCAAATTTGGAAACGTGCCGGTTTGAATTTGCCTCCAGCTGACCGAGTCCTCTTTACTTAGTGTTCGGTGTGGTAGCGAATAAGCTCTCCTAAGTCCTCTGTAATGGTTTAGGATGGCCGAATAGTCGCATTGGACCGAAACGAGTTCCTCAGAGGCGGAGTTGGGAGGTGCTTGGCTTGCATACCCTCGAACTACCCTATCGCTGCCTGGTTCCCCTCCAGTCCCATGTGGCCCGGAGTCTATATAATCCGATGCCAAATTCTGAGTGGATGTGTAATGGAATGCTCGCCAGTGTCTGTAACGCTCTGGATGACGTTGAGAGCGGGTTGGCTGATGCGCCCCTGTATGTAGTTGCGGCAAGCTGCTTGAGAGTCCGTGAGAACTGTCAGCGACCTTCGTTGTCTGTAGCCGAGGGCGAGAGCGAGTGCGATGGCAGTTTCTTCAGCATCGGTGATGTTGTGGCACCGCACGGAAGCGCTGGTACGTTTTGTGAGTGTGTGGTCCACGACTGTGGCTACAGCCTTATTGTTTGCATGGTCGTAGTTGGCGGCGTCAACATAGTACGTAGTGTTCTTGTGTGCATAAGTTCGCTCGAGGGCTTCCACTCTGGCTTCCCTCCGGCCCTGATGTAGTCGGGGATCCATATTGCGGGGGATGGGAGCGACCTTATAAGTGGCACGAAGTTGGTCCGGAATGGGCTTGCGACGAGCTGCGTCGTGAAACTGGCTGATGTAGCCAAGGCGTAGGAGCAGGTCACGGCCTGTAGGTGTTTGCTTGAGCCGTTGCAGTTGTGTGGCGAGTTGCGCTTCACAAAGTTCTTCAAAGGTGTTGTGTAGGCCCAATGCGAGGAGCTTGCTAGAAGGAGTACCCGGTGGTAGCTTGAGTGCCGCTTTGTAGGCCTTGCGGAGCATTGCGTCTACTTGGCCCTGTTCGCTTTTGGTGAGGCGTTGGTAGGGCAAACTGTTTGTCACCCTACTGACCACGAGGCTACGTATGAGTTTCAGGGTGTCCTCCTCGCGCATGCCATGGCGACGAGTGACTGCCCGAGATATCATTCGGGCCGCTTGCAGTGTAGTGGTGCGGAGAAGAGAAAGTGTGTGATTCACATGGTGGTTCGACTGTACCCACATGCCTAACGACGCGACGATATCGGAGTAATCTGGTCAACGAGAGCACACGTTCGGCGGAACGTATGCGACGCGCTCTGGCGTCTATCGTGCGTCTCGTGCTGGTGACAAAGCATGACTTGAATGTGTGCACCTAGCTGACGAAATGTTAGATGAGCCAGCTGAGAACCTTAGCTTCATGTCAGTCCTTTCTGTGGTCAGCTGGAATGTGGTCTGGAGGTGACTGAAGGAAGCGCTGCCAGACATTTTGAATCATGCTAGGTACTAGCGATGTATATCAATAAAACAGATTAGATTTTTGTCCCTCAGTTGCATTTTGGGTCTCACATTGCTTCTAGGGGTCATTACCTACTTGGGGATGCAAAAATCTTGACATTGTTGTAACCGGCCTTTGCCGCCACCAGAGATCTGAAATGAAGATGCCGAGGCAGCTGGAAGGAAGAACTTAACAAAGCGGTTATGTATTTACATTCTGTACATGGTGAGAGGTCTTTCAAATGAGCTCGGTGGTTCATTGTAAAGAGTACATTCTTCCCAGATGCCTGGATTGGGGTATGGGTCTATAATTTGCTGCCCAATCACACGGCACACGCATCACTTCTGACAGCGACATCCACACCCGCCCAGGTAAACAAATATCCACCATTGGGGCATGGTCACTGCACTGCCCTGTGGCACCTAGGTAGCTCTTTCTTGTGTGAACATTACTGAGTCAGGGGCCCCATGCTCAGACGACAAAGTGCATCAAAAGGTCCATCGTGCTAAAGTTCAAAGGGCCTGCTGAACTCATTGCCCAATTAACGGGGCGAGTTATCGTCAGGGCCGATGCCGCTGTCTCTTCGGGGAAGATGTTGCAACCACAGAAACCGTTGTGGTCGTCTCGTGGAACAGCTTACAGCGTTGATTGTATGGCGCCCACTTTCCGGTTAGGAAGGATAATACTTAACCGGCATAAGCAGGAAGCCCTTCGGTGGCTTTTTTGATGAATAAAGAACACTTCTCCCCTATTGGCCCAGGCACCGATGGTAGCAACATGCACACTTGGTATGTCAGTGCTCCTTCAAATATTTGGGCACCATGAGCCTTCTCAGTGTGCAGCTGGTCAAAAAAGTGCTCTTGGACCATTTTGGATGCAAGCCCACATTTAGCTTCAGCACTTTATAATAATAGCACTTTCTTTCCCATTTATACTGTATGCTGTTACTACTGTCTTTGTACCTTGTGTAGATCTCACTTTCATTCAACTCTTTTTGTGTCTATTGTGCAGGCTCTAATCCATGGTCTTAACCGTCATTACTACTCCATCTCTATCAACTACCGCAAGAACGAGCTCGAACAGAAGGTGAGCAAGAGAAACTAGGTCAAGCTGGAGAACTTGTCCTGTTGTCTACCGCATTTGGAAAAGTTTTTGTATTCTTTTTTGTAGCTTTGCACTGCTCCAAGTTAGTTTCAAAGTTTATTAGGGAACTACCCATAATTTTGGTGTTCCTTGAAACAGCTTGGTTGATGAAGTGTTGTTTTCACCAATTCACTAATCTTCGTGTCCTGTATAAGCACTGACTTAAAACACTTGTGTTTCTAAAAACTGTTTGGTTGATGAAGTATATTGTTTACATAGTCGCCAATCTTTCTAAAGTCGCCAATTTTTCTGTCCTGTGTAGACACTATTTCATGGCAGTCAATAACATGGATAGCCTGACTGTGCTTTGTACACATACAGTAGAAACTCGATGGTACTATTAAGGTTGTTGTAAATTTTATGATAAGAATTTTAACGTTGTTTCGAATGGACTACGTTATATAAAATATGCCATGATTTGGTGTTATACAAACGGTTTCCCCAACAGCCGTGGATGATCAGAACACGCGATTGACCGCTACACACAAGCGGCTCAAAGCAGCTTGTCTATGAGAGGAAGGTTCGTTCACACTTGGCCTCGGGGGGGAGTGAATGCGGCAAAACTTACTGGAATTTCTCTTGTTTTGCTTCCTAAGTGGCCGCAAAACTACGCCTCAAAGCTAACGTGAGAAAATTGGTCCGAGACCAATTTTCTAGCCACGCGATAACAGATCACCTTTTTGCTTCACAATTTTGGCTACACTGGCAGTACTACCTTTCGAACCACGTAAAGCAAACAACCAGCCGCGATGTGGCATGGTGGCAAAGGTGTCGGCCATGCGTTGGCGCTATCGCGAACTACCCGGGCAGCACGTCAAAGCTGGTGGCATGTATAAAGGGTAGAATCATTGTGAATGTTTTCCATGGGCGCGAACGTGGTTTTCTGGCCGCTCTGGCTTTTTCGCTTGAATTTTCAAGTGTGAATCCTCCACAACAGATTTTTTTTGCGTCAACTTCGCGGCGCAGTTTTTCAGCTTTAGCGTCAGCAGCACGAGTGAGGAAATCACGGCACTTCATTGAGAGACGGTGAGGGCAGGAAAGTTCAAAAGAACATCGTGGATTTATTTCAGCAAGAAACGGTTGACTCCAAAAAAGTTCTTGTGCATCTTCATGATCAGCTTTAACTTGTTTTTGATTCATACAAATTCGATATGATACGAACATTTTGTGCTCTCCTTTCGAATGCGTATTATCAAGATTCTACTGTATAAGCGATTATAAAGAAAAACTGTAGCAGCTTGCTTCATTGTATAATACTGAGCAAAATAGGGGTTTTCATGACAATACAGATAAAGCTGTACTGGATATAGTTCTTTGGTTGGTATCCTGTTTGCTTTGGAAGTTGATGAAGCATGGACAATTAGATCAGGATACTGCTCCAAGCTTGGTGGAAGGCTGAACAATTGAACAAAATTATATACAATTGTGATGTCGTGGGCACTGATTTTGTCGGATGTTTTTTTTTTTTTTACCTGGTAGAGTTTTTTACGCTCGGGTGTTATTCCGAAGGGAATATTTAAGGGAGCAACGATTTTTCTTGTAATAGTAGATTACACTTTCGAAATAGAAAATGTGCTGCTTTTGAAGCAAGAAGATGCTTGATAAGCCAGAAAACATGGAAAGTAAAAGCGCAGGGTGGTTAAGCATCCTTGATATTCCTGCACTAAATTGTAGATATTGACTGTATGTGCTTCTTTATGGTTTCAATTAATTGCCTGGTGTTCTAAGAGAGCCACTGACCTAGAATAGCAGTTTTGAAGACATTGCGTTGAGGCGATGTTTCCAAAATTCAAGAAGAGAGAGAGAGACATTGCGTTAAGGCGATGTTTCCAAAATTCAAAAAGAGAGAGAGAGAGTGAGACTGAAGTCTGTAATGTCAAACGGATGTACCAAGGCTGAGTTTTCTGCAATAAATTCAGCGATGACATTTCAGCTTGTTTTATGTTATAGTAATAATCCTGTAATGGCCTCCCTTTTCACTAAATGCATTTTGTGCCACAGTCAAGTGTACCTAAGCAATGTTAAGCACCTAGCCTCACCGCGGTGATTTAGTGGCTAAGGTACTCTGCTGGTGACCCGCACGTCGTGGGATCGAATCCCGGCAGCGGCGGCTGCATTTTCGATGGAGGCGGAAATGTTGTAGGCCCGTGTGCTCAGATTCGGGTGCACGTTGAAGAACCACAGGTGGTCGAAATTTTCGGAGCCCTCCACTACAGCGTCTCTCATCATATTATGGTTTTGGGACGTTAAACCCCATGTATCAATCAATGTAAGCACCTACTCATCCAATAAGAAGTCGTTCTGTGATGGCAAAATTTACCGTTTCCTGTCCAAAATCTTTACCCACCTTCCATACCTGCCGGTAGGAAACTAAAAGAAAACTTCACATGAAGGAGATAACTTGCACATTTAGGTATGATGTATTACGCAATGAGAAAACACATGTGTTAACCGCAAAACAATTTGTCAAGCATGTGTGTGACCACGAGCCGCTGTGGTTGTGTTGTTGACACTGGCCTGACAGCTCGCCACAACTTGTTAATGGCAGTAGAGTTCCTGAAGGATAATTTATCATTCAAAACTGATTCGCTGTTGCACTTTATAATCCTTTGAAGTTGTAATCACGCAGCATTGATTGATGAGAAGAACGACAACATGCTAACTTCCCAATGCATTTTCAGTTGCAGTACTCGTCAGCATCGTTTGACTTGTAGCGCCAGGCTTGAGCTGCTTAACTTTGCTTTCAGATGCTGCTTAACTTGCACAAGAAGAGCTGGACAGATGGGCTGACCCTGCAGGACTATGACGAGCACTGCAAGGTCAATGAGAGCACAGTGGCAGAGATGCTGGAGTTGGCAAAGGCCTACAACAAGGTGAGGCTCTTTCTTTTTTTCATTGGGTCACTTTGTTTCTAAATAATAGCTTTGGGCTTTCATGATTAAACACTAGTTTGTAAATTTCACTCTGGTTGGGCTCGCTTAATAGCGACTGAAAAACTTTAGCGACTTTCATTGACATATTTGGGGAATTGTGAAGTGTGCCCTGTCATGAATGTCTTTCTTCTGATTGTTTAGCTCTTGTTATAGCTGCCCCTTTAGCGTTTTTTCCTTCGAAGAACGTCGAGCGTGCCGGATATTACTTCTGTAGAAGAGGCAGACACAACGCCCGTACGCTTCCCCCGTTCTATTTCTGCTCACTCATCTTTGTGCGAGTGCCCGAGCTATAAGCTGCCTTTCATCATTACACTCGGCCACACTGCGAGTGATGTGGCTGAGAAATACAGATTGTGGCGTTTCAGATTGCTCTACGAACACAATTCTTGATCTGGCAGACTACATAATTTTATTTAAGCCACTGATTAGCTCAAAGAATGCATGGCCATCGTTGCTGTTCTATAGCGATACCCTTTGTTGATGCTAATGCATTTTTTGAATTGTCATGTTTCTCTTGTGCTCAAAGTAACATTCTACTTCCTTTATCTCCGAGATAAGCCAACTGTGATCACTGAACGATAACAGTTGTTTGGAACACAGCAGATAGCATTGCAGCAGTATAGCAGCTCTGTAGCTCCTTAAAACAGATAATAAAGCTTTTGTTTTGGACTCGTTAATGTCAGTACGGTTGAATCTTGTAACTATAATGAAGTCAAATATGATGCTGCAATAGTTGAAAACTGCTATGGCTTACGCTGTATAGGTCATATTTTTTGCTCCTTCAAATAGCTTTATCGAATGTGGTGTGGCACTACTTTGCAATAAAAATAACGTGTTACACATTTGAATCTTTATAATCTGAACTTTAAGGGGTCCAAAAATGTGTTTAAATTAAAGGAAGTTCAAGAAAGCTCATTTAATTGAGGATTTGCAGCAGCACATCTGCAATGAGTGAACACACAAGTGGGAAGTACAGGAAGATTTATTCATGCATGTGTGCATTTCAAACTACACCATGCCGATCATTAAGAAATGTAGTCAACTATGTACTTCTGCACACGTTTTTCCTGCGGTGAATCTATAAACATGGCTTGAAACTTGCTAACAAGTTCCAAAGCAGCATCCACATTTTTCTGGAAAGAGAAAATGTGCTTGACTAAGACCAGCACCGATTTTACATTAATTTAATTCGGTGGAATTGCAGGGGCCGGTGGCTGTTAAGCGCTGGCGTCAAGCGTCCTCGCCACTAAGAGCAGAAGGGTCCTCAAAGCTAACCTGTTAAAGGCAAAGATCCGTACACCTGCACCCACATTCACATTACTCTAAAAGTCATGCCCTCTGGAAAACCAATGCCGCCCCTTTTGAACACACAGTTATTGACTGACGAAGTCTGGACTGCCTGACCATTGACATAATCTGCATCGCCGCTGACTGTGGGTTCGCCGAAACCATATCGCTGGAATTAATTGCTGATGTATAACTTCTTGGAGAGCCACTTAGTGGCAATGACAAGTATGGCGCCGAGCAGGTCGACACCATATGTTTTCTCGCTCTCCAGACACAGTAGCATTCATTCGACAATGTGGCGCCCACAGAGTTTTCATATTTTGATAGACGCCCATATCAACGGACTGGAGCTCTGCTGTTTCCTTTTTTGGCAGAAAAACCAGCCGACTTGTAGGCGCCGCCCCGTGCTTCGAGGCGTTTTTGGAGAAGGGCATTTTTTTTTTTTTTTTTCGAATTGATCATCGCAGAAGCTTGTGTGTTCAAATTACTGGCCGTTTTTGGCCATTGAAATACAGTCGAGCCCGCTTATAACGAACCTGAGCGTGACGCGGCATTCATTCGCTGTATCCCGAAGTTCGTAGTAAATGAAACACTGCTTTTAAAAAGGTTGCGAGTGAAAACACAAACTTTTTTGCCACAAGAAGTCCGTGATGCACGTGTTTCGAAGAGCAGAAACGATAAGGGCGGTCTCGAGTTCATTTAAAACGGCAGGCTGCTCGTTCGCCGAGGCCCGTGGCATAAGCTGCATGAGGCGCTGGCTCCAAAGCTTCGTCGTTCTCGCAGTCCAATTCCTCCAAATCGCTCTCGCCACGTACTTCATTCACAATGCCCCAATCCGTCCACAGTTCCGCAGTGTCGGCATCATCATCGGCCGTAATTAAATCATCGCAACACATGTCCCACCCACTCTCCCAGGTCGGAGCCGACGACGCGCTGCCACAAATCGCCTCCGCAGTGGTCTTGTTCGGAAGCTTCAGGCTCGGCATCGGGCCCGACAATCGACGAAGTGTACGCACATGTAGCCGTCACTGCCGCCAACGATATATTCACCATCTCCACGGCGGAATACCGGGACACCTGAAGCGGCAAGTTGGCTGCCGGGTGGTCAACAGCTATGAGCAAGCGCTCCGCAACCCGGCACCTAACACGGGGATTACGCTCAAGCGAAGTGATCACACTTTTGACGTTTTGTTGAGTGGCACGAAAAAGCGTGCTAGTCATTCCATCGGCCATCATGACCACACACACACACACACACACCAAGAGCGAGCAAGACGCGCACCTGCGTGGAACAGCTCTGGGTGCGTTTCCAGTCGGAAAACGAAACTAATTCGAGCCAGCGTGGCGGGCGTCGCAGAGCGGTGGAGACAGGCGAAAGTGTTGTGATCAAGAGAGAGGAGAGCAGACTTGCGAGGGAAGGGCAAGGAGTTGCGATAAAGCACGGGGGAATGAAAGATTCCTTCCTCCGTGCGATAAAGAGAGGGGAGGATACGGCGGGTGGGCGACCTTGAAAACCAAAACACACGGGAAGGAGGCAGGTTGGGTAGCTTGCTTGAAAGGGTCGCGAAACTCGCAGAAAAACTTGAAGAGAGTGCCTGCGCGCGCAGAAGTCAAAGCATGGCCGCCTCGTTCGGTGAGGGTGGCGGCGTTCGAAGAATCGGCGGCCGTGATAAAAAAAATCGTCTTGTTGCGCCAGCGGGTTTGGGTGGCCTCATGAACTTCGATATTTCGCGATTCATTCCGCGCAAATTAACAGCCGTTTTCGCGCTTCTGCACGCGCGCGGAAGGCATGCCGAGTCGAGTGCGAAGTGAGCGAGAACAAGTCCTAAACACGAAACGTATCGCAAGTTGTCAGAGTCGGAGGGGTAGCGTACGCGCGTGCACTAGACGCAGACGATCGGATACAGTCGGTGGCCGACGATGTTGGCAAATGGTCTGGTCACTCAAGGCCGGTGACGCCAACGACAGTACCAGCGATCAAAAACAAGGTACGTGGCCGACCAGTCTTCGAAAGGTCGGTGGCAGTGTGAAAACACGGGCCTCGTCTGGCGATGCGGGGTGCTCAGAGTAGCGGGGGGACAAAGGACGCAGGGGTGCGTAACAAAAAGCGGTCGGGGAGAGCAGCAACTTGAGGGGCGCGGAGATAGAATCGGCGTTTAACAATAAGAATGTATGGGCACCTCGCCGATGTCTGATCGGTGGTCGAAATTAGTTTCCCGGGAAGTCGGCAGACCGCTGACTTCGTTTGCAGTAACCGATCAGCGGCGCTCGAAGACGTTCGTTGTAAGTGCAATTTTGTGCCATTGAGCCAATGTATATTTTGACGGTCACGTGGATATTGTTCGTTTTAAGTGGGGCCGTATATGTGGGCTCGACTGTATACATAACCTCGCCAGGACTGCAGCTTCAGTTCGAATTTAGTGTGCTCGAATGATAGAGGTTCGATTGTACTTGGTGCATATATGGCTATATCAACAGTCATGTATGGTTCAGTTAAAATGGGGGCTGTGTGGGCATAACTACAACCTGATATATATTGTCGCGAGAGGAAACGATTGGCAGGAACTCGAAGTGGAGGACTGTTTACTCAGCCACAGCTGCCATTCACTTCGGTCTCATCTTCTGCCACCAACACAGCCTGGCATTACCCTCTTTCCCCCCCCCCTCAAAAAAAAAGCATCGCATGAATGCCACGGCTCCGAAAAACAACGAAAGGTAGTCGGAAATGTCTGTGTTCATTGAAAAGAAAAAGGACGAGATGAAAAATAAAGGAGCAAGGAAGTAATGTACAATAGTCTTGAAGGCTATTGACACATCACAAAGTTCTTGACTTGCAGTCAACGCGAATAGTACGGCTTTATCCTGGAGATGTGAACCACATACGAGGAGCTTGGTCTGCGAGAACGGTGTGACGTGTCTGCTGGGACAACTTCGTAGTTTACTTCGCCGAGGCGATGAAGAACTCGTTATGTCGGCACTTCGGACCCTACCAATTTTTCTGAGCGTCCACGTTGACGTATAGGAGTCCAAATCCAGACTAGGTCACCGGGTTCGTATATTACTGCTCTGTGGTGGGTGTTGTACCGGCGAGCATCTTGATTTTGCCGCGATGAAATGCGAAAGCGCGCCAGCTGCCGGGCGTCTTCGGCACGCTGAACAAATACATCTGCGTCCGGGGTAATCGTGTCCGGCAGAGTAGGTTGCAGCATGGTGTCAAGCATTGTGGTGACGTCGCTGCAGTAAACCAGACGAAAAGGAGCAAAGCCGGTGGTTGCCTGCAAAGTCGTATTGTAGGCAACTGTTATATACAAGAGGATTTCATCCCAATTCTTCTGATCCTTGGCGACATACATCGAGAGCATATCTGCAATCGTTTTGTTAAGGCGTTCGGTTAACCCATTAGTCTGCGGGTGGTACGCAGTTGCTGTTCGGTACGTCGTGCCGCTCAGCAACAGGATCTGTCGAAGCAACTGTGCCGTGAAAGCAGTACCAGGATCTGTGATGATGACAGCGGGAGCACCGTGGCGGAGAACGATGGTCTTGCACCGTGGCGGAGAACGATGTTCTTGATGAAAAAGTCAGCCACCTCGGAAGCAGTTGCTCGCTGGGCAGCTTGTGTTTTGCAGTATCTGGTCAAGTAGTCGGTGGCAACCACAATCTAGCGGTTACCAGCCGTAGACTTCGGAAATGGGCCGAGTAAATCCATCCCGACCTTTTCAAAAAGTGCGTGAGGGGGTCACAAAGGCTGAAGCAGACCGGCTGGCTTCGTCGTTGGAGTTTCGCGGCGCTGACAGGCTGTGCATGTCTTGACGGACTGCCGGACGGTTTTCGTAAGTTTCCGCCGGTAGTATTTGTCCTTGATCCGCTCCAGAGTACGCGCGAAGCCAAGATGCCCCGACGATGGCTCGTCATGACAAGCACGCAAAGTATCATTGCAGAGAGCAGCAGGAACGACGAGGAGGTAAACAGTTTTCGTTGAATGAAAGTTGTGCTTGTAGAGGATGCCTTGGCGTAGACAGAAAGATGACAAATCACGCGCGAACTGTCGTGGGGGTTGTGGGCGACGTCTCTCAAGGTATTCGATCAGTGGTTGTAATTCTAAGTCTTCGCGTTGCTGCTCAGCCACGTTTAATGATGCGAGAATAGGAAGGCAGCTGAAGTCTTCATCATTGTCTTCTTCAGCGACCTCGACGGGTGCGCTGGAAAGACAGTCAGCGTCGGTGTGTTTCTCGCCAGACTTGTAAACCATCGTTATATCGAATTCTTGTAACCGAAGGCTCCATATTGCGAGACGGCTCGAAGGATCTTTCAGATTCGCTAGCCAGCAGAGAGAGTGGCGGTCACTGACGATTCGGAAGGGGCGTCCGTACAAGTAGGGCCTGAATTTCGTTATGGCCCATACAACCGCCAGACATTCTTTTTCAGTCGTCGAGTAGTTCTTCTCTGCAAATGACAACGTGCGGCTAGCGTAGGCGATGACGCGTTCCACAACATCTTGATATTGCACGAGAATAGCTCCGAGGCCAAGGCTGCTCGCGTCAGTGCGGACATCTGTGTCTGCTTCGGTGTCGAAGTGACCAAAGATCGATGGCGTTTGTAGGCGTTGTTGAAGGTCGCGGAAAGCGTCGGGTTGTTTGGGGCCCCAGACGAAGGCAACGTCATCCTTGACGAGTTGTTGTAGAGGGTTGGCGATTTTCGAAAAGGTCGGCACGAACTGGCGGTAATAAGCACAAAGTCCCAGAAAGCGGCGTACATCATGCTTTGTTTTCGGTATCGGGAACAAAGCAACTGCCATAGCCTTGTTAGAATCCGGGCAAACACCACTGCTGCTGACAATGTGGCCAAGGAATTTCAGTTCCTCATATCCAAAATAACAGTTTTCCGGTTTCAGAGAGAGGCCGGCAGTGCGAATAGCCAGAAGAACCGCCTCAAGCCGCTCAATGTGTTGTTCAAAAGTCGAAAAAACGACTACGTCGTCTAAATACACTAAACAAAAGCACCACTTCAAGCCACATAATACTGTGTTCATCATTCGTTGGAACGTGACTGGAGCGGAGCACAGGCCAAAAGGGAGAACTTTAAATTCATAGAGACCGTCCGGTATAATAAACGCTGTTTTTTCTCGGTCCCGCTCATCTACTTCAATCTGCCAATATCCGCTATGGAGATCCATGGAAGAAAAGTAACAGGCGTGTCGCAGGCGATCCAAGGAGTCATCAATACGAGGAAGAGGATATACGTCTTTTTTCGTTATCTTGTTCAGTTTGCGGTAGTCGACGCAGAATCGTAATGAACCATCTTTCTTTTTAACCAAAACAACTGGTGACGCCCAAGGACTAGTCGATGGTTGAATTACGTCGTCGTCGAGCATTTGTTTCACTTGATGACGGAAAGCATCTTGCTCCTTCTGCAACACGCGGTAAGCATGTTGGCGCACCGGTTGGATGTTGGGCTCAGTGATCATTCTGTGCTTCATTAGAGGAGTCTGCCGGACTTTCGAAGTAGTGGCAAAACAGTCACTAAAGGATGAGAAGGGACTGAGGAGCCTTGCCCTCTTAGGTTCTTCTAACTGGCGACTGACGTTGAGGCCACTAGTCACGTCAGTATCGCAGCTGTTCTCGGTCGAGATCGTCGTAATCAAAGGGAAGGCGTCCAAATCATCCAATGCCTCCAAGTAAGCTATGGTTGTGCGTTTCGCAAAATGCCTGTGTTCGCCACCGAAGTTCGTAACTAAAACCGTATTCTGGCCATTTCGGAGTTGAACGAGACTTCGAGCAATGGCCACTTCCCGATCAAGCAATAACGTCGGGTTACTTTCGGTGATGCCCGTAATCGACTGCTCCCGTGGACACTCAACAAGCACGAAGATACTACTGCGAGGCGGCAACGTGATGCAATCATCGACTACGCGTAAGGCCACGCCACGATGTTCGTTCTCGATGTCGGAATTTGGAGAAACACAGTTAACAAAACTGACGAACAAATTACGCAGATTAATTATCACTCCATACTCTTGCAGAAAATCCATGCCCAAAATGGCCGGCCGAGAAAAATTGGCCAGTACAAGGAATGATGCTACAAAAGCCGACGCACAAATCTCAAGTCTGGCGGTGCACCTTCCTATAGGGGATACGAGGTGTCCTCCAGTAGTGATTAGTTGAGGGCCGTCCCACGTTGTCAGCACCTCGTGTAGACGGGTGGCCAATGAAGCACTCATGAAGCACAGGAGCTTGATGACTACCTTCCAAGTAATCCGCAATTTCTTGTGGGCGCTCACCATAGCGTGGACAACGTGCATCTGGGTGGAATCCAGGTAGGCCTATTTGTCGGTAGTAACAGTCGCGGTACATGTGTTCAACTTCGCCACACTGGTAGCACAAAGGACGATGGTCGGGTGCACGCCAGACGGTGGACTTTCGCGTGCCAGGACGAAAATCGGCCTGAGAAGGCAGGCGATGGGCTGGACTTGGAAAGCGTCTTGTGGTCGCGGCAGGTGGATGAGCAAAATGTGCCGTCGACGGTGTAGAGACGCGTAGGGCATCCACGTAGGAAAGCGTGGGAGGTTCGACTTGCGACGGTGGTGAGGAGTGAACGAACTGCCCGATTTTGTTACGCACGATGTCCATAAGAGCAGCGCTACTGGGAGGGGACGCCGCATGAAATTTCCGAAGCTCTTCGCGTACAACTTGCCGTATGAGTTCTGTGAGGACCTCCCTGGTATCACCTCCTGGTACAAGCGAGCACGCAGCAGACATGGCCATCTGACGCTCATACTGCGACAACCGCTGGCGAAGCATGCGCTCCATAATTGTGGCCTCACGTATGAACCCGGACACAGTCATAGAAGGGTTGCGCACAAGGCCCGCGAAAAGTTGCTCCATTGAGCCTCGCATTAGCAGGCGCACTTTCTCTCTCTCTCTCTTTCTATATATATATATATATATATATATATATATACATACACACACACACACACATACATACACAGTCAAGCACACATATAACGGCCCCACTTAAAACGAACTTTCACTTAAAACGAACAATATCTGCGTGACCGTGAAAATATACATTTGTTCAATGGCACAAAATCGCACTTATAATGAACGTCTCTGAGCGCCGCTGATCGATTACTGCGAACCTTCGAAGTCAGCGGTCTGCCGACTTCCCGGGAAACCAATTTCGACCACCGATCAGGCAGTGGCGAGGTGCCCATACATTCTTATTTTTGAATGCCGACCCTGCCTCCGCGACCCTCCAGTTGCCGCTTTTCCCCAACCCATAGAGGAAGGAAAGCTGTTTCCTTCCTCCATGCCCCGACTGCTCTTTGTTACGCACCCCTCCGTCCTTTGTCCCCCCGCTACTCTGAGCACACCACATCGCCAGACGAGGCCCGTGTTTCCACACTGCCACCGATCTTTCGAAGACCAGTCGGCCATCTACCCCATTTTTGATCGCTGGTACTGTCGTTGGCGCTGCCGGCCTGGAGTGACCAGACCATTTGCCAACATCGTCGGCCACCGACTGTATCCGATAGACTGCGTCTAGTGTACGTACGTACAATATCCCACGGACTCTGATAATTTGCGATTCGTTTCGTGTTTAGGACCTGTTCTTGTTCACTTCGCACTTAGCTCAGCATCTCTTCCACACGCGTGCGGAAGCGCGAAAACGGCTGTTAATTTGCACTGAACGAATCGCGAAATATCCAAGTTTGTGAGGCCAGGCAAACATGCCGGCGCAATAAAACAATTTTTTGACCACGGCCACCGATTCTTCGAACATTACCGTGTGCACCGACCCAGGCGGCCATGCTTTGACTTCTGCGCGTGCAGGCACTCTTTCCAAGTTTTTCTACGTGCAAGTTTCGCGGACCTTTCAAGCAAGCTACCCAACCTGCTTCCTTCTCGTGTGTTTTGGTTTTCAAGGTCGCCCTCCCGCCACATCCTCCCCTCTCTTTATCACAACTTCTTGCCCTTCTCTCGCAAGTCTGCTCTCCTCTCTTGATCACAACCCCTTCACCAGTCTCCTCCGCTCCACGACGCCCGCCACGCTGGCTCGAATAAGTTTCGTTCTCTGACTGGAAATGGGCCCAAAGCTGTTCCACACGTTCTGGGGCATGTGTGTCGCGTGTGCGCGTCTTGCTCTCTCTTGGTGTGTTTCTGTGGTCATGATGGCCGACGGGAGGACTAGCACGCTTTTTTCTGCCGCTCAACAAAACGTTGAAAGTGTGACTGCTTGGCTTGAGCGTAATCCGCGCTTTAGGTGCCGCGTTGCGGAGCGCTTTCTCATAGCTGTTCACCACCTGGCAGCCAACTTGTTGCTTCGGGCGTCCTGGTATTCAGCTGTAGAGATGGTGAATATTTCATGGGCGGCGGTGACTGCTACATGTGCGCGAGGCCGACTTCGTTGACGTCGGGCTCAATGCTGAGCCTAAAGCTTCCGAACTGCGGCGGCAATTTGTGCCAGCGCGTCAACTCTGACCCGGGAGAGCGAGTAGGACATCTGTTGCGATGGTTTAATTACAGCCTATGATGATGCTGACACTGCAGATTCGTGCACAGATTGGGGCATTGTGAATGAAGTACGTGGCAAGAGCAATTTGGAAGAATCGGATTGCGAGAACGACGAAACATTGGAGCCAGTGCCTCATGCAGCCTATGCGACGGGCCTCGGCGAACGAGCACCCTGCCGTTTTAAATGAACTGTAGATCGCCCTTATCGCTTCTGCTCTTTGAAACACGTGCATCACGGACTTTTTGGGGCTAAAAAAGTTTGTGTTTTCACTCGCAACTTTTTTTAACAGCTGTGTTTCATTTACTACGAATTTCGGGATACAGCGAAAGAATGCCGCGTCACGCTCAGGTTCGTTATAAGGGGGCTTGACTGTATATATATATATATATCTGTGTGTGTGTGCAAGCCTTTTTAAGTGGAAAGGCAGGAGGTCCTGCCTTCCCACTTAAAAGGAGGCAATATGGCATATCATGTTGGCATGTGACACTGTTGTAGCTATTTCCAAGTGCCTGTGTATGCTAAGCACATTACAGAAGGTTATCTTCCCTATTTGTTGCAGTCACTGGAAGACGAGGAGAAAATGACTCCAGAGCAGCTGGCCATAAAAAATGTTGGAAAGCAGGTAAAAAATTCGGACTCTGTTTGAGAGAGTGCCTTTGTCTTTAGTGTTGGGGCAGGTTTGTAACAGTGAGGACATTTTCAGCGCACTCCACTCTTTTAGTTCGGGGTTGGTACACGTGTACAGAAGCATAGGATTTCTTGTTGTGATGTCATTCATGCACATAGTAATAAAGGAACTGAAAGCCAGGACATCAGAAGGATAGGAACTCGCACATCACTGTTTATTTTATATTGTGAAATGTAGGAATGTCTTACAGCATTGACTGTATGTTTGGTTCTGTTATGAAACGCCTGACATCCCACATAAATGCATTCATGGTGTTGGTAGGCTGGCTTACAGCAGAACACTCTTCGTTATCGTTTCTTAGGATCCCAAGCGGCATTTGGAGGAGCGGGTCGACGTCCTCATGACATCAAACATTGTTCAGTGCCTTGGAGCAATGTTGGACACTGTTGTGTTCAAGTGATGGTGCGACCTTAATTTAAGACCAAAGTGGTTGCAACTGCAGCTGAGTGGACAAGTGCTTCTGGTGCTTGCAAAGAGAGATTGGCAAAGCAAGAGGAACGTTCTTTGCTCCAAAGTGCTCCGACGCGTGTGTGCCAGAGTGTGCTGCTGATTAAAACTGTTTTGCAACCAATGGAGCACTTATTGGTCATTGTGTGCAATACTTTATCATTCATGAAATTCCTTGAATTGGCACATTCAAGCAAATTAGAATGTCGAACACCAGCGTCTGTGGTTGCCACATTTTTTTCTGTGCACGTGATTTTTGAAGGCTAGGATCTTTGATTCTATGCGGAGCTTGTTAAGAGCTAGATTTCAGTAGCGCTGTTGTAGCATACTGATATGTCATCTTCGAAGGTGTGGCACTCATTGGCATATTTTATGCGGCATTTTTAGATAATTCTTGATCTTTCAAGCATAGGTTGTTAGCGATCAGCCAATCTAACAGCGAAGCTGTTCCTAGTCTAGGTTTTGATATCTGGGGATATGGTAGCACTGGTCACGCAGCCTTACATTCTGATGAGAGCAAGCCTCGGTAGGAAGGAGAGGTCTGCGTGTGTTGTCAGAAACGAGGGTGGAGTATTTCGAGGGGCCAACATCCGAGAAACTCTTCAAGATGGGGTAATGGCGAGGTGCAGTTGAGTGTAAAATGATGTGCCAGTGTCAGTGGTCAGGAGTTCGTGCTTGCTAGATGGCGAACATTTCTCATTCTCCCAATGAAGAAGTTGCCCGACACGAGTGTTGAGGAGCAGGTGGGTAGTCGAGGGGGCTGCGGGTTGGAAAGGCTCAACTCTTTCTCTCTCTCTCTCCCCCCCCCCCCCCCGAAATGTTTCGTGCGGACACCCCCCGCCTCCCAGCCATTTACCCAATTTTTTTTGGGTGAAATGTGCCCCAGTGACAGCTGGCAGACTGAAGCCGGTGTCATTTCACTAAAGTGTTAATGCACGCACGTACGTATGCACATACACAAACACACTCTCTCTCTGACTCACTCACGTCCATGGAATAACGATTGAACATGACATCAACCAAATGCTTTCAAGCGCTTCAGTGCACTGGCATCGCCACTAACCTTCTTTTTGATTTAACGACCTTGCCACTGGCTTGATGAAGTGTCGCGCAAGTGCGTCCTTCTTTTTTTCTTCCCACGAGAAACTGCTTAATCTCAGCCAACGTAGCTTACGCTACAAAAACAGCCAGGCACATTTCAGCACAATATAATATGAAGACCCTGAGGTTATTTGCTAAATTTTACCCTCTCCAACTACAATAAAAGGGTTACCTAAATAAAGTGCCCCTTGATGATTAGTTGAACAGATGATTTACACTAATATAGAGGAGTTAGAAGCTCCCAGAGCCCATGGTTTCTCTAAATTTTTTTAATGAAAATTATGTGGAACACCTGGGATATGGGATGATGTGAAATAATTCATAAGTTGGTTCACACTGTTTCCCGTCTTGATTTTACCATCTTTGTGCAACTGCCTAAATTATGGTAAACTAAGCTCCAACGAAGTGTTTGCTTTAGGAAATTTTTCATTTTCGCCAAGAGCAGATTTCCAAATGCGACAAAATCGCACGAACACACAGATAATTGAGTAGCAGCACAATCGAGGTCAGCGTCGCACTTAGTGGGAGGCCGAGAGAAAGGGGGTTATGCATATTCCAAAATCATAAGTTAGGATTGTGACGGCACCCACATAAGAGCCACACCTCTGAGCCCATGTTCATGTGTTCTACGAATGTTTTTTCCTATACTCCGTTTTCTACATCAAGTTCAACGCTGTGAGGGCTAGTGAGAATTTGTGCAATGAATGCGTTAAGAAATAGTACGATAGTTTTGCATCTGAGACATGATTTATTTTCTTCTTCCTGCTTTGTGCGTCGGAGATAAAAACGCGCCGTTATACGGCTTGTCTTGGTTCTTATTTGTTGATGTTTTACTTGTAGCCTTTTGCAACGTTCTGCAGGCACGTTTGTGCTTGTCTCGCACGAGCGTTTGCAACAATGAAAGCTAAGCGCGAGATGCACGAAGTCGCACATGTTTCTGGCCAAACTTCTTGCATAGCTTTCACAGCGTTGCACTTGATGTATGTATTGGAATATAAGTACATTTGACAGCATAGGCGTGTACATATGTAATCAAGATATAATTGGATAGCCAGCACGGCAATCACAATTAACGTTTCACGAACATTAGGGTTTTTTTAAAAAGTAGTTTTGAGACCTGGTGTGGCTTTGTGGTAGAATGCTTGATCGCCATGTATAATGCTTGGGTTCGATTACTGCTGAGACCTTGACATTTATTCTTTGCATTCGTTGGATCACCCTTGCCGATGTCAAGTTTTTCTTAACGCTCACGTGTTAAAACTGCTCCTATGTGTTCTCGTCGTCTGGATAGATCCCATGTGTCGATCACCTGTGGCACATACCCGCATACCAGTGGCACATACCCACCTGCAGGTTTGTGCCACTCTCTAGTGGAAGGTGCTTGACGGCGTATGCGATGGGATCATGAAACTATTTATGTCTTGACTATCGTGTCACATTCATTAAATTATTTTATCCCCTATACTAATTTTGGTTCACGCGATCACGAGAGCACCCAGACGTGCTTGGCTAGATAGATAGATACGCCGATATACGCCAAAAATGCTTGCAGTATGCAAAGAAATGCTTCCCATCGAAAATGTTCGTCAGTGCTACAGTATAGGTATCAGCACGATTTTTTTCATGTGACCATTCTCATGGGTGTCGAAGTCAGGTTATTCTTCGTTGACCATACAGGCTTACTCTGAAATTCTCGGCAATTACAAGATTTGAGAACGTCCACCGAAAATGTGGATGTAAAAGTGCGATCTGTGTGACAATATTTCTGTGAATCAGTGTGCCAGTTTCGTGAAGTGGTGAAAGGACAAGAGGATGTACTAGAGGGGACTGTGAGCATCGAACCATTGGTACGAATGCCAAAGTATTGACCAATAGTCAGCTCAGAGCTGACGGTTCTTCATTGTATTTTGTGGTACTTCTGTATTTTGTAGAGTATGTGAAGTCTGAACAGTTTTCATATGCAAGGCAAGAAAGAAAAAAAAAACAATCGTGTCGCCTTTGAAGCAGCACTACACACATATCAATCGCACAGCACGTCAGCGTCCTTCCTTTCACAATTTCGAACCTCACAGGCATGAAAAAAACTCAAATGAATGCGCAAAACACAAGCAGCTGAACCACGAAGTGATGCACATTACTAAAGACACGGCGGGGAATGCTGGTCCTGCGGGTGCGTGACGAACACACAATTTTCCGGTGTACCAAAACCATTTGCCACTTGATGACACCGCCCCACCTGCTGATGTGGTGCGAGTGGAAAGGATTCATTACTCAGGCCTCCTCCTTTTACGGTTGGTGTTTGTTATGCGTGGCAACTAAACTTACCTTGTGAGGCAAACTATGAAGCCTGGAGATATAATCCATACCTGTTTTACCCGTTTTATTATGTTTAATTGCGCCACACTCGGCAAACGTTTGAATTCACATAAAACAACTTGATTTTTTATTTAATAGACGGAGCTACCACCAAAAAACCCCTGTTTTGAGATTTATGATTCATCGAAAATATTTTGTTTGAAGCACTGAGTGGTCACGTTAGTGAGCACAAATAGATACAAGACACAATATGCATCTATTAGTGTGCAATACTCATTGGTAGTTAGCGTCTAAAAGAAAAAAGCGAGTTTGTACAAAACTGGCCAGCAGAAAAATTAGCTATATTTAATGCTGTCTTGTAGGTTTCCATTTAAAGGTAAAAGAATTTTCTATTCATATAATCACAAAAAGGGGCCTGCTGCTTCATTATATAGAAGTTCAGAATATCATCTTGTATAGTTTTGTCGCTTCATCGGTAATGTGTGACCAAGTACAGCCATAAACTGCCCCATTGACGCAATTATAATTAATCAAGTTTTTGTCAGAGCACCATCGACTTCGCATGGAAAATAAGTCTAATGTAGTCTACATAGCCACTAAATATTATGGTCCTATGTGAAGAAAAAACAGATATTCCTGCATAAACTTTCATTATTTTGCCCATTTTCATTGGAACGTAAATAAATTACTAATTAGTTTATGTCCAATATCTCTTCATGGAAACCTTGAATGGCATTTCATCTAAAGGCACAGTAAATTCCGCTTTGTTACGTTGAACAGTTTCACCGTACTCACAGTACAACGAAGGCTTGTACAGCGAAAATGCTTTTGTTGCTCACACTATTTTTATTGCTACGAGGTAACGCTTCCGACCAGGCATTAAAATCAGATGTCATTGAAAAGAGGGAATTTCTGAAGTAGCCCAATTCAGTTTTCTTTGTGAAGTGCAGCGAGTCGAGTGCATTCGCATACAATGCGTAAAAGGCGAAGTGGTTGCGGCCGGAGTGGGACCACCACCTTAATAGTGATGGTCATACGTGTACCAGTGAGAACAGATCTCGCCGGAGTCGATTTCTACGATAATTTTTCCGAGGCAGAGATTCGTTTCAATGGTAAAAAATCAGACACGGTTACAAGGTTTGGTAGGCCACGTTCAAGCATATTAGAGTGTGACTCTTCGTACGTGTGCAAAGATATACTCAAGCCAGAGAACAACATTTCTAGTGAACCATCACAAGTTATGCTAATATCTAAACACACACACAGGCGTACGCACATGCATGCACGCCTGAGAGAATATTTGGTTCGTCTACCGAACTTCCCTTGTATGTGAGTGTAAAGTGTACAATATAGACCCTTTTCATAATTCGCAAGTGCGATTCTCGGCACTGCATCTTTGCCCTACTAATGGAGGTACTTGTCCTACTTCCAATGAAGACCAGGTCTTAGTTAAACATGCTGGGGCTTGTCTATTATACGCATTAATGTCGAGATAGCTAAACCTACACTTTCCATGTTTTAGTGCAAATAAACTGCGCTTGAACACTCTGTTTGCAAAAAGTGACTAGCCACCATTAGTAGGGCAAACTGCATAGCAGGAAAGCTAGCTTTACAATCATAAAAATGGTCTATAGTGATGCATATCTTTACTACGCCCTAACGGCTAAAAGCACTCCAAATTGTTGTCTACTGACGAAGGTGCAACACAGGCAAATGTGCAGGCCAATCACAACCTTAAAACGGCCTACTAACATACTCATCATGTAACTTAAGTTGATTAATAAAAAGTTGGTGGTCATAAACCTAAAGCAGCGTCATGAAAAATGCAGTGTGGGCAGCTGTAGTGAGCACAAGTTTTATTGTTCAGTAGTGTAGCAAACAGTGCAAGAATAAGGAACATGGAGCTGAAAAACATACGACAAATTAAAAATATTTATACTGATTCGCTTCATCTGTTCGTCCCTTTACATTGTCTTGACTGGATGGGCACACCAAGCAATTTCTGCAACTAGCCACAACGCACATCAATAAATGCACAGAATGAAGAACATGGGCGTGGACATGCTATGTAAAAT